>NC_085877.1:3872708-3905208 GCF_034702125.1 Engraulis encrasicolus
GGAAATGCATTCTGGGTAGTGGTGGGTGCCGGGAAGGAAGCTGATTGAGGGAATATGGATGATGGATTGGAGACGAACGCACTGGTATCATCTGTTGGTTTAGAAAGAAAACATGACCTATAACAGCCCATGTAGTGCATAGATTGAAATGCATCATGCAAGACATGAGCAAGAGTTTGGTATTGATTGAACTTGTAAATGGTGCAAACCCACATTTTGGTCTCTGGTCCTTTCATTATCTACCTTACAGTATTATTACGCACATAGTACAAAGAAATCTGCAGATTCTTGATTTGTGTATCACGGAGGGATTAGTGACAAGAACATGAAGTGTGCCATGTAGCACATTACTGCCCTCTAGTGTATGCCTACGCTGACTATTCTTTTTTCCATGTACATGAGTCAGAGGCAGACATTTTTGTTTTTTTTAGACAAAATGTTCCTGTCAGATGGATTTATCTTAAAGAAACACACACACGCATACACATGCACACTTTCACTCACACTCACACTCCCACTCCCACACACACACACACACACACACACACACACACACACACACACACACACACACACACACACACACACACACACACACACACAAACACACTTGAGAGACACACACTAATACACACTAACAATGATTGAGCAATAATACTAGCGTACCTGACGAGACACACTTGAAAGGGTTGCTTGGAGAGAGTGCAGGCTGGGTACTGGAGGTAACGTTGAACGGGTTGGGGAAATCTGTGGGTGGACATGGGACAGATGCGTAGAAACAGTGAATGAGAACTAAAAAGGCAAGTAGTTGGAAAAATATACAGAAGCATACAAACTGAATGGCAGTCCAGGAGGTTGTGATCAAAGCTGAATCGGATAGACAGATATTTGCAGTACGTATAACCTTTGAAGAAGGTTAATGATTACATTACATTACATTTAGCAGACGCCTTTGACAAAAAAGACTTGCAAGGAGGAAATTTAAGCAGATGCTTTGAAGAGCAATTTCCACCACATTACAAACAACACATATGTAATTCTTAAAGTATAAAAGCAAAACATATCTATACAAATATCTATAAAATATAACCAGATGCATAAAGCGGAAGGAGAATTTGGTCAATGCCATCCTGTCCATAAGAGGTTGATGTCTGAGGTCTGAAGGCTGCCTTGAGGGCCGCTGCTCCATTCCAATCTAATTCCCCATTCCACTCTATTACACAGCTGGTCAGACACTAATGCTGTTACGGGCTAAAGAGGAGAGTGATTTAGATGGGAATGCAGAGAGAGAGAGAGAGAGAGAGAGAGAGAGAGAGAGAGAGAGAGAGAGAGAGAGAGAGAGAGAGAGAGAGGAGTGTGTGTGTGTGTGTGTGTGTGTGTGTGTGTGTGTGTGTGTGTGTGTGTGTGTGTGTGTGTGTGTGTGTGTGTGTGTGTGTGTGTGTGTGTGTGTGTGTGTGTGTGTGTGTGTGTGTGTGTGTGTGTACATGACGGAATGAAAATGAACAAAAATTAAAAAACTAACTTACTTGGGAAACTTGGGATGTCTGGGTCTGCAACATCAGGAGAACTGCAAAATCAAAGTGAGTTAAAATAACTGAGAGACAACACTTTGATTTTTTTAAAAGCATCTCCAATTTCTGGCTTTAATTCTCTCCACCCAAGCAGCAAAACTATTCAACATGCAGTTAAAAAGTCAAACAAAATGCCAGCGTGGTTTTGGGGCTTCTAATTCCAAATGATGACGCATTCACAGGACTCCTGCACAGTGGTCTTCAAAGTAGGGGTCGGGGACCCCTGGGGGGCCGTGAGAGAGTAATAGGGGGACCGCAGCAGATTGAAAGGAAAAGTATTGCAAAACAAAAATAATTGAATAAATTAAATGACTAACGTGAATAAAAATAAACCAAAAATAAGGCAAGTAATTACACACAACTCTACCCTGCTATTTTATTATGTCTCCTATTGTAGTGATTTAAGGATGCAGAAACTGCATCGACCCGTGAAAGAAAAACAAATAGTGTGGCACAGCCCATGTTAGGAGGGTCTTGGCTGTAATCTACTGGCATATGGGGGCCTTGTCATGGTAAAGTTTGGGAAAGCCCTGATATAGCAGTTCCCCAAGACTTACCTTGTAGGAGGAGTGGAGCTGGTTGACACTCTGTTGCCAAATATGGCGTTGTACTGAGCTGGGCCAGTAGATGGGGCTGTTGACACACACAGAAATAGCCAGTAGTTGCTGTTAGCTTTGAAATACTGAAAAAGCACCAGGCCCGTTATGCTGAACTTGATCTTGGCTCCGGGTTATTAAGACCATTTCAAGTAATTTCACACACACACACACACACACACACACACACACACACACACACACACACACACACACACACACACACACACACACACACACACACACACACACACACACACACACGCACGCACGCACGCACGCACACGCACACACACACGCAGGGATGGCAGATGGCATACTATACCTGTATTGGCAGGCGTGCTCTCAGAGAAGACACTATCGAGCTGAGAGAGGGGTGCATATCTGTCCTGGGAGGGCGGCGCTGGCGCTGCTTTGGTGGGGGCAGCAGCGGGCGGGGCGGTGGCAGTGCTGAGCGTGGCATGCGGCTGATGACCAAGACCCCCAAAGTCCACACTGAGCGACTTGGGAAACGCCCTGAAAGGAGCTCCACCGCCAGATCCAGAGAGGCTGCGACCTTGGACCACGTAAAGGACACAGTGTCACGGGATAGGTCCAACGATTGGAATGGAGGGCAAGATCAGAGGTGTCAATAGTAAAAGCAAAAAATACACTGGAACCTTATCTGACTAACCAGTAGACCTGTGTACTTATCTTACAATTACATGACTATGCGCTGGTTGGATCAAGTTTGTAAGGTTGGGTTTTTGAGTGTTTTTCATTAACTACACTGTCTACCTCTTTAGGTACAATGTCTCTAGGGACGGGCATTGGACATTAGCTTTTGGCTATAAATGCTATGATGCTTGCTGTTTGGTTGTTGTGCAACCTACATGTTATGTATCTGTCCCTATCAAATAAACTAAACTAACTAACTAAAATGGAGTAAATGGTGTAACAGCTATGTAATATCATGTGCTAGTCTTGTACGTACACCAAGAATTTACTTTTACATTTACTTTTGACACCTCTAGGCAAGATTCAGTACTATCTGTAAAAAAAACCAATATACTTAATAACGACTTTGTACACTTGAAAACAGCCCTTGAGACTCCATAGCGAATCATACTAAATTTGTCTCTCTTCAGTATAGCTGGAAAATACTGTTTTGATAGACTGCTACTGTGCATCGTCCCTGTCTACACCACATTCCTTCCCATTCCATGCATCAGGATGGCATTATATGACTACTGTGGTTTTGACAGCACACTGCACAAGCATGACAGATACATACAGTATATAGCCTAGTTTAGATTGAACTAAGTTTCACATTTTTGTTCCATTTCTTTATCATTGTGTAGGCACACACAAAACTTTAATCTTTCTAGCAAAACACATGTTCACAAAGGACACTGGCCATTGTATTTTAACAACAGAAATTGTTACAAAATACCAGGGAACATCCCTAAACACTCTTTTTTTTCGTTCAGCTCTTTTAAAAAAAATTATTTTCCTTTTTCACACATAGATGCTCCTACACATGCCAGGCCTTCGTGTTTCACATATCCACAAGGCTGAGCGTTCAGTGGAGACCTTTTTAAATGCAGAATACCAGATCTGTTTAAAGTAAAGTCAGTTTTGCCAAAAGCACATGGCATGAACTCATGCCTGAGGAGGATCTATTGATGCTTAGGGCTACTCCATATTAGGGCATAGTGAATGTATGCAAACACAGCATGACCTGCACTAAAAACAAAATCAAATACTCTTTCAAGGCTTCACAATATGAAAGTCCATATCATCACAATATTGTTGTATGTTGCAATAGGGCACAGCTCTTTGTTCGACAAATACATGTAAAACTGTGAAACGCTTATTCATTTTTTATTACCAAGACGTATGTTTTTTTTTTTAAAACCTGCAGCGCTATGGTGTATGAGTGGAAAAGTGTGTCTTTGCAGTGTGTGTGTGTGTATGAGATGGCATAGCAGGGATAGGCAAAGAAGATGTGTAGTCTGTGTGTGCAGCTTCCCCACACTGATGGCTATACATTCCCATAGACACTGGCAAATCACATGAAAGGACACTGTACAGTTCTGAACATGTATGACACTTTATGCCATCTGCCACCATCATTACACAGTAATCAATGCTGTAAGTAAATCAAATCCTGATGGTCTGATCCTTCAATAGTGTCCGGCAACTCTTGTCCCTTTGCATGCTCGTCTACAACCCCCCCATCCACCCCCACACACACACACACACACATACACATCTCCCTCTCTCTCTCTGGCTCTCTCTCTGGCTCTCGCTCTCTCTCTCTCTCTCTCTCTCTCTCTCTCTCTCTCTCTCTCTCTCTCTGTCCGCCCCCCCCCTCTCTCATGCACGCACACACGCATGCACGCACAGATGCACGCACGCACCAAAGTACTAGTAATGCTTACCTAGGGTGAAGTTGTTTTTAAAGGTGCTACTGGCTAGGATAGCGTAGCAAAGGAACACGAAACACAAAGACAAAGAAGCAGACAGCAAAGAGGATGAGACAAGCCCAAACACTGGACTTATCTGCCTTACAAAGGCAAAGTGCACTAACTACATATTTGGTCAAAATTGAGTTTAAACTGAAAATAGTCTTCATTATACTCCTGTTTTAGAGATATAGCTATGTCAAACTTGCAGCATACAAAATCCAACCACACACCAACCACACACCTGTTTCAATATTGGCGTAGTTACTGGACTTTGCCTTTGTAGGGCAGTAGTGTGGCACAATATTGTCAAGACAAGAGGTAAAGTCTCTCTCTCTCTCTCTCTCTCTCTCTCTCTCTCTCTCTCTCTCTCTCTCTCTCTCTCTCTTTCTCTCTCTCTCTTTCTCTCTCTCTCATCCAGTGTGTGTGTGTGTGTGTGTGTGTGTGTGTGTGTGTGTGTGTGTGTGTGTGTGTGTGTGTGTGTGTGTGTGTGTGTGTGTGTGTGTGTGTGTGTGTGTGTGTGTGTGTGTGAGTGTGTGTGTGAGTGTGTGTGTGTGTGTGTGTGTGTGTGTGTGTGTGTGTGTGTGTGTGTGTGTGTGTGTGTGTGTGTGTGTATTCTACCTGATGGACGAGGGAGGGCTGGAAAGGACGTGGGGTGATTCTGGGCTGCCATTCCTGCGGACATTGACCCAGGCCTTTGTCTCTCCATCCCACTGATGAAAGCATCTGGAGTTAGAGGTGGCAGAGACGGCAAAGAGGGAACACAACAACAAACAAAAAAACAATGGTGACCACCAAACACAAAAATGAACACATTTTTTCCCCGCCCAATTCTTTTTAGGCTTCACTCAGGCCGTTCAGGGACGAAGAGTAGCATAAGAATGATAGTGGGGGCCAGATAATGAATAAGAAGATAAATAAGAGCTAAGGAAAGAAAGGGGGAGAAAAATTCAAGTGTAACTCAGAGGAATGGTTAGTTGAGAAAGAAAGCCACTCAAGGCGCATTCAGGCCGACGAGAACCGTGCCAGTGCTCATTCCTGCATCTAATGTCTGAGTATTCAAGATCCAAAAAGTTGGTTCGTGATGCGAACCGAAAAATAATAGCTTTTTCTCTAGGAACCGTGACGACAACGTGGACGTCAGTAGGTTAATCTGGGTAACACGCAGTCACTTGCAGAAAGGTTCAGATCCCGGTATTAACGCGAGTGGTTCGCAGGTAAGCACTTTACGGTAGTTCAGAACGTAACTGGTACAGGAACAAGCACCAGCAACGTTCTGGTCGGCCTGAAACAGTATCTGTGAAGAGTTGTGAGGGCCAGATGTACAGACATTTAATGCTCACGTCAGACGTACTTTACAGTAGTACTTCTCTCACACACAAAAAACCCAAAACATGGCGTGGTTTGTACAAATTATGAGCAACATTCCAAATAAGTGCCAGTGTCATTTTTCAGTCATAAATAATATGCAAACCTGGCGGTGCAAATTGGGAGAGAAAGGGCAAAGTAGCATTTAATTGAACAGTCTCCAGTACGCATGGAACCTGCCGGTGAGAGTGCATGCATAATTGATTACTTGCACACTGAAACACTCCTGAAACACAACTTTCGACAACTTTCATCTGTGAAGACTGCCATTCACCCAGGTCATGATCCAGAGAGCTTAGTTTTAAGAAACTGGGCTGCTTCTTGGAACTGGATAGATGGTTCGCTCTTCGTTCAGTTTCTGGTTGATGAGGCAATTCCTGACCAATGAAGCTCCTCATTTGAGGAACGAAACATCTGTCAAGCTGAGCAGTTGCTCACAGCTAAATTCTTTCAACACCGAAGGCAATGTATGCAAAAGACAAAGCCAAGTTTTATAATATGCTTTGTTTTTCACGTTCATACTTTATAGTTTGCCATCAGCTATGCTGTTTGTTGACACATTTACAGTTGAGAGAACCCAATTCTACACTATGATAAATTAAAACATCAAACTGTTAGGGGCCTGTGACTGTCACCAATATGTTTGATGAAAGGCAAAAGCCAATTGTCTTATTGCATCACATGCTGTTTAGGGTCACCTCACGCACCTGGATTGAACTTAAAATATGTAACGTGAGCTTATGCGAAAGGAGCTTGGACTGTCATGCTGAATCACTTTGCTTCCTTTCTTTCCTTCCATGATGACCGCAGGGAAGCTGGCCATCCAATGGTGCCACTGTAAGCACCGATAACAAGACCGAAAGCCAGGTGAAAGCACGGAATTACGTGATGAGCATAATACATACCACACAAAATCAAGGCAAACAATGTGCGGTTTCTGCAAACTGAGGATGCCGCAAAATATGTTGTGTTCGCAAATGTATGTACATCTGGTCCTGAGTGAGAGAAAGACCTACAAATAGAAAGAGAGAAGTCATGGCACAATGAAAAAAGGCAGAGGCAGTCGTTTGGCACATATGTTACAGCATATGACACATAGTCATGGTTTTCTCTATCAGTTTTGACCTCCGCCAAGGAGGTTATGTTTTTACCTCCGCCAAGGAATTTATGTTTTAGGTCGTATTGGTTTGTCTGTCTGTCTGTTTGTTTGTCTGTCAGCAGCATGACTCAAAAAGTTAACAGATTTGGATGAAACTTTGTGGAGTTGATGGAAATGACAAAAGGAACAAGTGATTGAATTTTGGTGGTCATGATCATGATCCGAATCCAGGAATTTTTAAAAGATTCTTCACCATTGCTGGGTAGATCAAATTTTGACATTCCAGTTTCGAACTGCACAAAAAGAAGGCAGAAAGGGTGTAACAGTCAAATGTTTTATCAAACAGCTTCCTTGGCAGAGGTCTGCACTCTCTGAGTGCATTTCTAGTTTTTTTTAGCATTCATCCTTTTTTGCAATGCAGTACCTTTCAATGGAGGGTCTCTGAAGCTTTGCGAGCGGGTTGGCCTGGCAGTAAAGACGTCGGTGCGAATGTCAGCAGGGGACACCATAGGGGGTCTGTCCCAGGTGGCCATCTGATTCTGGGACTGGGGAGAGAGACAGAACAGAAGAACTGTTATTGTATTGATTATTTGTTAGCGTTTTACTGGTCTGAGTGCTTATCGCACTTGTATAGCGGTATGGTACTGTTCTCACAATTTCACACAATCAATTTACCACTTGTAGACTTTCCTATTTGGCTCGCATAATAAAAATAGTCTATTGCCCCAATAAATACGTATACTGTACGTATACAACAAAACAGCCTGAATACAGAATGTTGTGTGCTAAGCACATTAAGTTTGATTAGGCTATGGATTAAGAACGATGTCCGACATCATATTCAGAGCGTATACATATGCTTTCTAATTCCAATGGATAATGTTGTAGATGGTACCATTAAACTCATTTCTATTTTTAAACTGAGCTATGTGCCATTAGCTTGTGATTCATCTCAACAACCCACAAGGCATCCAGCCATCTGCCTCTGCTTCTGCTTCTGCCTCTGCCTCTGCCCCTCTCTCTCTCTCTCTCTCTCTCTCTCTCTCTCTCTCTCTCTCTCTCTCTCTCTCTCTCTCTCTCTCTCCATATTGCTCTTTCCACTCCTCTTCCTCCATATAGTACATTTTTTTGTGGTGGGGAAGTATGAGGATCTATCAGCTCCAGTACCCCATCCATCCATCTCCTCTCCTGTTCCTCACCAGGGTGCGTGTGGGCCTGGCAGCATGGGCGGCATGGGCAGCGTGGGCGGCATGGGCGGCGTGGGCGGCGTGGGCCATGGGATGTCCATGAGGCTGATTCTGGACGGTGGGCATGTTCGGAACCCCCGGGCTGAAGGGGCCATCTATGTCTCTACGGTTCTTGCTCTTTGAAAAATGCCTTTGCAGCGACAAGAAACAAATAAACAATCACATTCAAACAAAACCAATGGCTAAAAATAAAGTTATCAAGCACCAGAGAGTAAAAAGTCCCGGAGAGCAACTGCCATTCCGATATACCACCATTTCGCCATTCTGACAGTTTTTCATACCGACACTCTGGCACCAAGTTGCTCTTAAAGGGAGCTGCCCACGGTTGTGGTGCTGAATGTTTCCACATCTGCCCTTGGAGTAGCTACAGCACGCTATCATAGGCACATTCGTCATCTTGCTTGCACACCTTCAAACATCGCTCCAAAGTAAGGAGCTGTTCACGTGTGGTGCTGAAATACGTGGCAGCATTTTACTCAGAATGGCTTGTGAAAAAATTGCAAATAGGAGGCATTAGCTACAGGAAAAAACATTGTAGGCTACAAAAACACAACAATGAGCCATTATCAACAATGAGCCAACTGTCAACATCTATGAGTGAGTGATCATTCTGCCAAGCCTTCCATTGTTGGAATAGCAGTATGTTGAAAAGAAAAATCTGTGTGACGTTTCATGAAAAAAATTGATACCGCCATTCCGACAATTAAATGTCAATGTCAGAATGGCGGTATGTAACCAAAAGTCCCTTATTTGTTCCAAGCATTCCGCAAAACCAATTACATGAAATAGTAAAAATGTATACAATGACCTCTGTTTTGAGTTTGTTATTCTCTAAAAAAAAATAGTACTCTGATGCTATTCCACTTTTAGTATGTTTTCCACATGCGTGAAGGATGGAATATAATTCATAATATGAGCTATGCAGTGATTAATTGTCCTCTCATAAAACTGATCAGAAAGACACACTAAAAGACCGTTGTTTACTTGTTTGGTTTTATCTCTTTACTCAGTAGGAATAAAACTTCGGGAGACTTACACTAACTTTTTGATCCTCGTGAGTCAAATCAGAAAATGCAAGTAAACAGCTCTATTGTTGGTTGGAACGACTGTCCTGTGTTAATCGTTCCAATTTTTTCAGACATAATTGTGAATGTTTGACAGATGTAGCCTAATGCTTGAAAACAAATCAAAATTCTGACCAATGCTTCCAATGAGTCAGCTGACAACAAGAATAACCCAACAATGGTTTTGAGGAGCACTTGATGACTTCATGACTTCATGTGATTTCAAGGAAGTCATGAACATGACCCACACTGGAAAACATTGCAAGTCAAATGAAAAAAAAGTTGCCCTGCTGCTGCTGCTGTAAGTTAACTTAACTCGAGATTTAACTCAACTCAAGGCTTTCTCTAGTTAAGTTACAAACTTAAGGCTTCCTTTTTAAAGTTTAACTGGCTGCAGCGTTTTACAATGCACAAACTGGAGGAATAAAAAACTCAATATTGCCACACAAACAAGGCCAATGGCTAGAAGGTGTTGTCTGACTCGATTGGCCTGTGTGGATGTTCAGTTGTGTTGGCAGTGTCCTCTATGCCTCTGTGCGTGAACTAGGCTGGCAGGACACATGAGAATGTGAAAGGACTGGAGATGCTAATCACCAACAGAGCAGGGAAATACAGAAACACATGCACAGAAGGAGAGAGCGAGAGAGAGAGAGAGAGAGAGAGAGAGAGAGAGAGAGAGGGGGGGGGGTTCAGAAACAGAACAAGCAGTAACAAGGAAACAAAATGTTCTTGAGAAAAAGAATCACTTTCAATACAAAAGAATCACTCTCAATGCCATTGTGATGACATATAGTTCTTACCATTTCTTCCTCTCATATTTGTCTTGCAGAAACTCTTTTAGTTTCTGGGAGTCTCGAGCATCAAAACATCCGTCTGCTTTTGGGTCGAAGGTGCACAGCCAAGTCCTCTTCCCAACCTTTAACCATGAAATCCAGTCAGGTTTAGTAGGCACAAGAAAGCAGCTCATGCATACACATCTGTTCAAAATATCTCCCTTCCCGACAAAATCAAGGTCAGACCCTCACGCTCCAAATCTGTGCATCAGTGAATCAGTGAAATACCAAGCATGCCCAGTGTGCCGAGTTTAATGTGGTTGTCATCATGGTTGTGCGCAGCCGTTCTTCTGTTTATCTATGGCTTTACAGCTTTCTTTTCCTTATAGCAGGGTACATACTGTACAAACACTGTACAGTTCCTGAAAATCCTACTTGTCTTATACTATAAATAGGTCAATAAAATTATCTGGCAATATTTCGCCTCAGACTGAGAAGAAGGCAGATGAAGTTTCAAACGTTTTTCAAAAGTTTTTGTCTAGTTAAGGGAGTTATTAACCAGTGCTTTTTCCCACCCGACTGAGGTACCCTGAGCATGGTACCATGCCACCGCACTTCTCCCTTGGGCTCCATCTGGGGCTGCCCCTTGCACATGTGATGCATAAAATGCAAATTTCTTTGTGTACAGTGAACAATGTGTGCTTTGGAGTGTAGCGTCACAACAATAGTTTCCCAGGTGGGACTTTCACTTTCACTTAAGAAACAATGTAACTGTAAGCACTGGATGTCAAACATTCGGTGCATCCTATCTTCTAGATCTGAAAACTTTTACATTAATTTCCAACCAGCTACATTTCATAAAATTGTGACAAATGTACACAATTGTGTGTTAAAAACGCAAATTGTAACTTACATTGTTTAAGTAGAATGTGGTCAATATGGTACTTCGCATTTGACATAACAAAACACACACGCATGAATAAATCAAAGCAAGCTAGTTTTCCGAAACCTGTTTAGCAAGAATCCCTTCCACATGAATTGGAGAGACAAATCAGTGCACCAGTCGGTAAGACCTACGTCTGCCCCTCTGCCTACCTGAATGTCTGTCAGATTTATTCTACACCGTAGGCCACAGGGGTTCCCCAACCTTTTCCCATTTGGGGCCCACTTGAAATTTCACAAATGTTCGGGGCCCACCTTTGACCCAATAAAACAATACAACTCAAATAGATAATCAACAACACACACAAAAATATGATTTTGATTTTTACACAATTATGTCAAGGCCTACTTGGAATACTTTCAGGTCCCACCAATGGGCCCCGGCTTACAGTTTGACAATCACTGCTCTACGCGTACTCTTAACCTTAGATGTCAAATTCTGACCTGAGAGGAAGAAAGCAAGCAAATTTTTTTTTTTTTTAAATCAGAACGTGTTTTTCCTGAAAGACTGAGCAGTGATGGGCGAGGCTGCTTACTGTGTATTTATTTATTGCCATAGCCACCACCGGTACTATTACCATACTTTGACAATTCCGAAGAAGGGGGATTTTTTGTTTGATGACAGACACCCAACAGGCTCCAACAGCACCCTTTTCCAGCAAATTACATATTTTGAATCACAAATGGCAAAATCACTTTTCAAAACAACATGTAGCCCTGAAGTTGTCCTTGCCCTTTTCAGAAAAAAATGTGTCATTGCTGCTTTAAGAAAACAGCTGCATTGTTTTGAAAAAGCACTACATTTCCTGATTTTGCCACAAGGCATTGTGGGAGATGTACAGTCTGTGTTGTATTTTAACCCATTGATGCCTAAAGCACCTGCAAAAAATGCCTGCTGAATGCCTAAGCCCTTGTTGGGAGAGTTGCCCTCAGCCTATAAAACCTAAATATCTCAGCCTCTGATGGACATAAAAACATGAAATAAGTTTAATTTTAAACCCTAACACCCTCATCTAGCATTAGAATGTATTCATTCAGCTGTAACATACCCACATTTTTATTTTAAAAAGCTAAAATCTCAAGAGCCTGAATGCAAGGTCAAACAACATATACGAGTCATCAGGCTAAAATGGGTTAAGTATGTGTTTATCAGTATGTGCTAGTATGTTCTATGAAATGTGTGTATAAGTTTAAGCTATGGAATTACGTTAAATTCATGATTATTACATTACTTGCACATATAATTGCACTTTTGAAGCAACTATCTTCAGTTGTGTCACACAGTGGAAGCGTTGATGCACATTTTTGGTGCACACATTGTTCATTTATTACATAATGTTATTAAACGTTAGCCGTTTTGGTCTAAGGTAGGCCTACTTACTGCTAAATAATACCTTAGTACTGTCACTAATATAAGGTAATTCCTCCATCACTCCCCACCCTGAATCATTAGGATGGTACAGTATGAACATTCAAAGCTAATATTTATCACAGTTTTCTAAATTATTACAGTATGTGTGTTGAAAGCATTGATAGTCGTCACCACCACTCGTCACAAACCAAATTTCCCACGCAAACCCTGTTGTGCTCACGGGCATAATGGAGAGGGGAAGGACTGTCCTCTGTTCAAGGGTGCTTTCAGAACATACATACAAGCTGTGTCAAGGTAGACAACCTCCCCTCAGTCCTCTCTGCCCAACATGGCACTACGCACACTGGGGATGTACATGCACACACAGATGCACAGATGCACAGACGCACCGACACGCACGCACGCACACACACACACACACACATTATATTTCTCTGGGATCTCATGACTCCCTCAGACCTCAAAATGGGCAGCCCAGGCACATTCTGCAGTGCCGGGCCACGTCAACTGGCCAGGCAATAGGCTACCTCCACTAGGATGTGGGAGAATTCTCTGATCGGACATTTGTTTGCTCATTCAGATTGTGAAGACGGACATTTCACCTTTTATCAAAGGCAGGCATTGGCAGGCATATGGGTTTTCTATGTGAGAACTGTGTGTAAAACTCATGCCAAACCCTAACCTGTCAGGGAAGAATGTGTATTCCTTACTGGCTACTGGCACAGAATGTTTGGTCTTGGACCAAAACCCATCTCTACCCTCTCTTGTCTGTTTAAAAAAAATGTTTAGCTGCTTTTAGTTTTATCAACAACAAAATTGCCCGAAAACAAAATGGCCTCGTTTGCATGAGACCTTTAATTCAGATTTAACTCTAATTCTGTATAAAACTTCCCCTTGTTGCTATAACACTTCACAATTCGGAATGAAATGAAAGAGTTATGTAAACTCAACAGAACTATATAACCTGTTAAAACCCAGCATTATAAATTTGCTGTTACAAGCATGGCAATGGCCGAGTCATAGTGCATTATTAAAGGCCCTCTATAATGTCATAGTAGAGTAGTACGACGGTAATTCACCTTTCAATGACTATTACAGCACGCCACTGGTGGTATGGCGTGCATTATGGGACTATTTCTGAATTATTCATTCTGAATTAAAAACATCACGTAAACGAGGCCAACGTCTGAGTTGGTGGAGAGTAACCACCCCTGAAAAACTGTCAGTAGAGAAATGTCCAACACCACAATTCTGAGAAGCAGAGAAATGTCCGTTATTATGATTTGGATGAGCGAACAAATGTCAGGCCGGAGAATTGCACGGATACCCATCCACCATCCTGTGTGACACCAATCATTCTGGCCGACAAACTTTTCTCCTGACCTTTCTCAACACATCACAGCACCAACAGACAATGGCTATCAGTAACATCTACCTAGGTGAGGGAGTCTTAGATACATCTACGTAATAGGTCAGCGCTGGGATTTTTCTGTGTTCAGAAAAGCAGTGATAAATATTCTAAGTGAGTAAGGTATTTTGTGTAGGGATGCTACGTACTGTATATGGATGTCCTAGTCTGGCCTGCCACTCACCTCGTTGCCATGGTTTTGGAGAAACTCCACTTCCTGTTGGGAGAAGGTTGTCATGGAAATGGACTTGACTCTGTGGGGAGGGTTGAGTCCTCTCCTAGGAAAGATATGGAGAGGGAGACATAGACAGACAGGCAGGGGAACAAGTGAAACTAGATTTCCAAAAGGTGACCTGTGAAAAACACGAGGAGGGTGAATACCCTGTGGTACTTGTGTGTCCAAAATAATATGAGGATGCGAGGAAAGGTGGTGCTAGGCCTAGGCCTACTAGGTCTACATGGTGAGGGGAGGTGTGTCTAACATAGAGATGACAGGGCAAAAATCTGATTGGCAATAAACACAAAACGTGCATGATGAAAACAGCTGGACTGCGCACATCTGGCACTGATGTGCACGTGAATGGGTGAGGCAGGGTGATGCATTCCTTAAACCAGAGCACTATCCTTTGCAAGACAGAGAGAGTGACCAAATCCTCTAGTGGTAGCTACTTTTGATATGCACAAACCACAACAGACTGAGATCCCAAACCTTTGGTCGTGACGAAACGACACGCAACACAATTAGCGGGACGCCTGTAAATGACAGAGTTAGCAATTATTTGGCGATGAACAGACTGCTTTGCGCGTCTGGACGAGCAGCCAATCTCTTCGGCCTACTCATGCGGCAAGTTGGATACAATTTAGGATGCGTGGTGAAGACTTATTTTGAATACAAAGCACCCGATCCCACCGTAGCCTATATTGCTGCCAGGATCATAAATCATGAAAACATTGCCTACGCAGCAGCCGTAGACTAAGGATAGTATTATTACCATGCTATCTATCAGTAGTGCAAGCAGTAGTAGCGTAACCTAGTACTACTAGGCTACTGCCTAATAATCATCAACATCATCATCATCAGTAGTCTGACTAATCATGTTTCTGGGGGTACCAGCTTATTTTGTGTGCAGATTGTGTTGGTGTACTCACAACATTCCGGAGCACGACGTACACACGAAGCAGCCGATGGTGATATTGATATATGTCACCCCGGGCTGCCCGCACTCGAAGCAGTGTTTGTTGACGGCTGCCTGCGCGAGCTCCCTCACCCTGCGAGCGCATATCTCCTGGTTATCCCGGTGTTTTCGATTCGACATTCTTGGGAGTGTTGCTTTCCCCCTCTCTCTCCTCCCGTTAGTCTGGCGGGGAAAGCAGATCGCTCTCCCTGCGTACTCCTCCCCTCTCTCCTTTACTGTTACTGTTGCCGATTCACGCCCGCATTATGAAAACGATCATGCGGCTGCTCTTCGTGTGATCTGACGACTGGAACTCACATGCGTAGGCGAGGCGATATGTCAGGGCACGGGGTAGGCGACTGACTGGATAACCCGTTTATCCGTCTGTCAACGATGCGCACCAGGATATTTATTTACCCGTCGTCGCGTTGGTATTCCACAATACTGCGAGTAATAATATTTGCCCAGCCTCCCTCTGCTCTGTGGCGCTACATTTATCACCGGCAGCGTCTCTAACTCGACCTATTGCTGCACACCCACTTTTACATATTAGGCTACTGCGCTCACTCTGTCGTGTTGCTCTGCGAAGACGCGGTGCTGTACAATGGCATATTTTTAAGTACTGTTGGGCAAGAACCAGCAACGGTTGCAGAGCACTGGCCTACAAGAGAACAGGCATGCCATGGCCGTCAAACTGAACGACAACTCTTTGCGTCATTTCAGCCAGAGCCTATAGAGACCTATGTTTTTTTCTTTTTGATTGCACCGTTGATAGGCTGTATTTTTCAACATAGCTCGGCAACAGTTCCACTGCTATCCTGGGTGTACCACTCCCTCTGAATGACGTACTGATTTGAAATCTGGACTCAACTACCAATCTTTCTCAAACGAGGATGGGTCAAACAGTTTCATCAGATAATTGTGCGGCTATTTCTTTCGAATTAATGCGCGTCATAGCCTTGGTCAATTAATTTTCCAATTAACCAAGCAAAGGAGGCTGCTTCCCCGTGTGTGCTGGCGTGCGTGCGCGTGCTCTCTCTTTCTCTCTCTCTCTCTCTCTCTCTCTCTCTCTCTCTCTCTCTGGGACAATGTTACGAGGTGCGTTGTAATAACTTGGTATGATCACAAGGGAGGGCTCTAGGCTATTATTTGGTGTCTAACGTCTTGTCTCTTCCTCCCTATACCATCATCATAACGGTCTTAGGTCTACCCAGAGCCATGGGGGTGTGGTGATCATCTACCTGAAATTATAGGTGGCAGATATATACCATGCAAACTGTCATCTAGCCTCTTTTGAACGACAATATACAGATCAACCGACATTATCCCAACTCGCGTGCTGTTTTCATCATATTTTACAGAGAGGGGGGGGGGGGACCCTGCCAAGGATGCCACCATGCCCAAGAATGCCACTTGAACCCCATCAGTTTATTCTGAGGCCATAGCATCGAACATCAATAGCTAGTGGGCAACACCGCCAGGACTATTTGCAAATTGTGAAACTTGATGAAAGCCACAACTTAATCAAAATAAATAATTTGGATGGTCCTCCCATTGTCTGTAAATTAAAAAAGGGGGGCTGTGTAGTTCGTGCACCATATGTTTAAACATATCGCCATGTTTGGAAGAAGGGGCTTTTGCGTTCTAGCCTAGTTCTACTCTCAGCTGAGTGTTTCACCTTTCCGTACTTCGAGCACGCAACTTTTACGCACCCGGAAATAAAGATCACAGAAGGGAGGTGAAGCAACGGCAAGAGTGTAGCTACGAGAGGAAGATACATTTGTGTCCCTACCAGTTGCGTTAAGGAGCGATACTTTAAATTAATTCTTAATGACTGAGCGTACTTTCTATTCGCCTCGTGAATGGGGCAGATCACTCGGTTTAGGGGTCGCATCTTAAAAACGCTACGAATTAAACGAAACAACACGCGTTAGACTTTTTTGGCAGGCGATAGGGATGGAATAATCAAATGGTCCCTATGCACTTGAAACGATTAGACCCATATTTAACTACTTATTTACATCCGTTTAGTTTGAACAGGCCGATTAGATTAGGATAGCCTACTAGTTTGGCACTCGGATAGCGCAAACTGGCACATCTTCTTGGGAGTGTTGATGACACCTGTCGGATTTTCTATCCATCGGTTTGCTCTGTTTATGTAAAACATCAAGATGACTGTAAAGCTAGACTTCGAAGAGTGTTTAAAGGATTCCCCTCGCTTCAGGTATGTTGTGGTATTTTTGTTGAGTGCGAAATTCTTGCTGTAGCCTTAAATACACCCGGAACACATACTGTACGCGCGCAGTGTAGCAGCTAACCTGAAACTGGGTCGTAGAGTCGGTTAAACTGGTGCAACGAATGGCCGAAGTTGTGGGCAATCTCTTTCTAGACTCACCCACCCAAACTTGCTGCAAAGAAGCCGAAATATCGCATCGCCATGCCAAGGTCACGTCAACACTGGCTGTAAAACCATGGAATGGAATGTTCACGTCAGAGCGAATGGAAAATGTGAATGAGATAATCCGGGGAAGGGTAGCCTATTATAGTGCGAGAGAGAGAGAGAGACTGGAAGATTTGGTCGAAAGAGTAGAGCAACAGTTCTGCATGTTGAAGGAAAAGGCCTATGTGTCTTTGCAACAACGCAGGGTCGTTACACAGTTCAATTGGGATGAAAAAGTGATATTCTATTGGGGCCTACATTATCGCACACAGCATTAAGCTGCCTTAGGTTGAATAATTAGGCCCTAACACACGACAGGCTAATTTTAAATGTGTGTTTTTGTTGCTCTGGGCTTAGAAAGAAATAGGTCATGTAAACATCTTCCTGTCCATCATCCTCTTCCCTTCTCTTTGGATAGGCCTACTCTTCATAGTTTGAGTGGTAAGCCTATTGTCCTATGGAGGCCTAGAGAGGGACACTATTAGGCCTAGAGAAATTTACCCCAAACCAAGGGCAGGATGACATCAAGCTAGTATTTCAAACACTATCCATGCCACTAAATGCCACAAACTCGTTACAAGTCAACACACCAAGTTCTGGTAGTCATGTAGTAGGCCCACCTGGGCATGATGCTGCTGCACTAATAGTTAGGGAATGGGAGTCTGGGTGCTCTGGTAACCACGGCACTGCCTCCTGTTGCTAGGCAACCAGTGGTGGAGGTGGCGGTGGTGGGGTGGCAACAGCAGCTTGTAACAGGAAGTGAGGCGAGAGATACTGCGGTGATAAACAGGGGACAGGAAGTCTGTGTCAGGGGTGGCTTGCTGCTGAATGTGTAGGCTGCTTAGCCTTTTACTTTGTCTGCCTGTCTCTCTCTACCTCTTTGAGTCCCTACATTTCAAATAATAAGGCTTTATTGTGAGGCTATAACAAAGGATTGGCCTAAAAAGTATGGTGGGACACTCATGCTCACCCTTTCTCCCTCTGAAAGGTCAACAAGTAGACAGACTTGTCAATCTGTCTCTCTGTCACTCTTTCACTCTCCCTCTTTTGCTGAGAACCGGTCTCTGGAGCTTGTAAAATTAGACCACTTTTATTCTTCCCCCTTTCTCCCTCTTGACCGATCTGCTTCAAAGGGGCTTGTCAATATAAATCGTCTGCCATTCTGTCTCTGTCACTCAATTGCTCGTAGTCACTCATTTTCTTCTTCAGCACCTCCCACTGCCACCAGCGGAAACCACAAAGTCAACTGTGTGATGGGTACTTAGCCTGCATGCGTTACAGATAGTGGGAGATATACGTAGGCCTACACATACTTTTACCATCACAAACACACATAGGCTACTGTTTGACTCCTTGTTGACTGGTGTCATCTGACTCTTGTTCCATCACAGGCCTCCACACACAGATACAGTAAATACATTTGGCATAATCAATTTGATTTTTTAACAATAAGGGTGTTAGCAGGCTTATGATGAGGCCCGGGGTGGGGGGGGGGGGGGGTTTCTTCCAGGGGGGGTTGAGAATCATTGGTCCAGTGTGTAGGGGTTACTTTGCTACAGTACTACTTCGCTATCCCAGAATTCCACGGGAGGTCGACAACTGTACAGCCATTTGTCATTAGTGCCTTCAGAGCTACCTCCGTCCACACCCCCAGAATCAGATCTGGTTCAAAGGTCATGTAAATGGCGATGCTGTAGTATTTCCAAATTGTGCTCACTATTGGCTTGCTTTCTACCACTACATTATTACTACTTTATTACAACTTATTTCACTTATTTCACTTATTTCATAAGTCAAATTGTCTCTCAAATGACTCCATTCACACCATAACTTCAGATGTCGTTCATATCATTTTAGGCTAGGTTTAGAAAAGATATTAGCTATTTCGAATATAGGGTTTTTTATATTCAACTTTTAATATTTTAATATATCATAATCCATACTTGGATAACTGTTGTGTTCCATGTTGTTTATGTAATTTGTAGAGCCAGAAAAGAGCTTTAAACAACATCAAAACCAGCCGTGGCCTAGTGGTTAGAGAGTTGGTCTTTCAATTAAGGGGTTGCAGGTTCGAATCCCCCCTGACCTCTCCCTACATCTCCATCCATGGCTGAAGTGCCCTTGAGCAAGGCACCTAACCCCACATTGCTCCAGGGACTGTAACCAATACCCTGAAAAATAATAACTGTAAGTCGCTTTGAATAAATGAAAGCGTCAGCTAAGTGCAATGTAGTAATGTAGTAGTAGTAGTAGCCCTTTGGGGCTTAAATTGACTGACATAATCAATGACGAATGGATAGTGGCCTATGCTGGTCATTGAAACTCTGCTGTCTATATTACAAAAAAGTAATAAACTAATATTTATTATGACCAAAGTACAGTATATTTTGCAACTAAAAATTTGTATTTCTGGAAATCCTAAATGCTGGACATGTGTGAAGTGCCATTTCCCCAATCATAATGTATGCTTAGAATTTGATGGTGGTGGTAAGTATTCTTGAAAAAGGTAACATTTGTGCAGCATGGATTCAGGAAATAATCTACTAAAAACATTACACATTGCACCTTTAATAGTCGACTTCGGCCACCTAATCACCATCACTACCTCACTTTTCATGAAGCTGCCTATCACTGGTACTGTGTCGTTTTGGGCAATAGACGTTGTTAACATTGCCCGACAGGAAAATTAACAAATGCATCACAAAGCTGAGCTTAACTGTTCAGACATTGTGTAAGTTGTTGCGCAAGTGTGTGTGTGTGTGTGTGTGTGTGTGTGTGTGTGTGTGTGTGTGTGTGTGTGTGTGTGTGTGTGTGTGTGTGTGTGTGTGTGTGTGTGTGTGTGTGTGTGTGTGTGTGTGTGCATGTGTTTTGAAGTAGTGTTTTTGTCTCACATTGTGTAACCTTTGTCCCTAAGGGCCGATATAGAAGAAGTGGAGGGGGATGTCGGCGAACTGGAAACACGACTTGAGAAGGTGAGTGAGAGCCACTATTGTAGAGCTGAGATCCTGAAGGAAAGACAAAATCTCTGTCTTGAACCAGGGTATACCAATTAGCAAACAAGTACACCATGAGAGCACCTTATATGGGGGTGATACGTAGGAGGAATCAAATTTTGATTGTGATTACAAATTTAGGGCCAAAATCATACAATGGTCCAGGGCCGTCACGCCGTCAGCTGACCCAATGCTATACAGAGGCACAGTAGGGCACCGAGAGATAATGCGAGCGTGCAAAGCAGTTATTTATTTTTAAAAGCTTGTAAATCAATTATATTATTGGAAGTAGTGCATGTGTACTATTTTGTGCGCATTCTGTAAATTACTCCGTATGCTATAAAATTGAGCTAAATTCCAAGGTAGCAAGGTTGTTGTTTTTTTGTGAAACTCATACCCGGGCACAGCAAATCAATTCCCAGGCCCTTGCCCCTGTAAAATAGGTCTGGCCATGCCCCTGCAATGGTCATTTCACATCATGGAAGTTAGATTTGAAATAATGTTTGTAAAATAAGCTCATCTTTAAATGTACACAGACAAAGAAACTTTGGTTATGATTGGCACATAGGTCATCAATGTTCTTTTAGTAGCAGACGTTAAGGTGGTACCATGTCATTATTGTATGATTTTTATTGCTTGTCAATTGATTCCATTGATTAATTAATGAATTAAATTAATACAATATTGGCATTAGCTGTGGTTGCAACAGCTGACATACGCTTCTAAAAAAGTCAATGACTTAGTGGGATAGACATTTTGTAGGTTACTACCTACTGAGAGGGTGTGTGCATTCTTATGAGCATTTCACTCAGCTAAAAAAAAAAAGAGGAACCATCTATCGCTGGTCCTCCCTTCTGTTGTTTCCTGATAGAGGTGGAGAATGAATGCCAAATGCGCATAACCACAAACCGTCCCGATTCTCCATCCTTTTATGTCAGACTTCTCAATAACTTCCACAAAACCATCCATTCTGAATGTTGTGGTGCTTCAGATTTCTCTTCAATAGTTGTGTCAGTTTCTCAGATCAACTTAAATGTAGTTTCTGCTGCTAATGTGGTTCATCCGAATACATTGGAAGAATGAGCACATGTGAAGTGTGGTGACGTGTGATTCAGCTGTAGATTCTATGAAGTCATAGGTTTTATATCTAAACTTTCTTTCTGTCTGTCTGCCTGGCTGGCTGTGTAACTGAGGGGATCCTGTGCTAGTTTGCCACTCAGGGCTCGAACCCGCCACCTACCAGTCAACACTCCAGTTCGGGCATGGTAGACACAGCACAGATACAGCTGAGCTAAAGATCCAGACCAATAGCTCAGCACTACGATATTGTATGATGCTTTGTTAGGGAGGTTTTACTAATGATCTACCGCCAAACTGTACTAGTTACCATCCATTACATCTGTCTGCTTGTTGGCTTGCCTGTGTGGTGTGTGACTGTCTGACTGTCTCGGCTTAAACCTGGAAATGTGTGAGTGTGGTGTCCTGTGTTGTAATTCTGTTTTGAAATGCTTGTTTGTTTAGCTGGTGAAGCAGTGCAACACCATGCTGGAGGCGGGGAAGGTGTTTTGCCAGAACAGCAAGAACTTCGTGACGGGGTTGAGGGAACTGGGGCAGCATTACTCGACGGACGCCACCATGGGGGTGAGTGAGGACCGGCTAACTGGATAACAACATTCGCCGCCTTTTCGCACGGCCACACGTGCAACAAGTTGCTTAGTTTTAGTCATCACAACACAAACAAGATGATCCATCCACATTCAAAACATCATAACGTTGTATGTAATACATCGAGGTAGCTTAGCTTAGCCAGGTACTCAAACTGTTGGACACATTCAGTTTTCTTTTCTTTGGTCTTTGACGTTTTCTGTAAAAGAGTAGTTGCATACAATTGCAGGATTTTCATAGCTGTGACATAGTCAAAATTCAAATCGAACGGAGAAGGGAAAAGTAAGCAACAGTTGCTTCAGACAACAATTGTCACTTTAATGGACTCACTCGTTGACATTGATTCTGTAATTTCAACGTTATTTGTGAATCTGTGAGTAGTTAAAGTAGCACCTCATTAAAATGTCAGACAGGTACTTCCCCAATCACGTGCAAGGATTTTGGTAAAACCACTCCTATGGCGTATCTCCAGATGAATGTTCGCGGAATCCATTCATCTGGCGACAGTCAGGTTACTTCAGACTGTAGACTTTTTGTGTTGTTTTTTTTGCGCTTTAAGTCTATTCCCTCAGCCTGTGGTGAATACATGTGCTCACACCCAACAGGGGAACACTGTGATAAAAACAGGTTGGTTCACTCATGAACTGACAGATCCAGAGACAAAAGCTAAGACGGTTAAGAGGTGGGGAGTCCATTTTCCCTGGTGGTGAAACACACATTACATCAGACCAGAGGGGATCTGAAATGTACCTGGAGACAGTTCTGCTTCTCACATTTGACATAAAATTCAAAGTAACTGCGTTTTCTATGTTGAACTGAAACTGTCAAAGATTGCTCTGAAAATTAGGTAGGCCTATAGTGTAGTTCAGGTGGCTAAGCTGAAGTATGGAACTTCCTACTACACATTGTATTGTGTTTTCGCTCTCAAAGGTTCAATAGTTTCCCCCATGATCATGAAAGATCCAAGGGAAGCAAGCACTTCAAAGGTTTTCATTCCTGTTAAGTTTTGATTGACGCCAGTGAGTCAAAGCAGCCTTTTCTCGAACACGTGGATTTAAAGCAACTCTGGTGTAGGAGGCAGGCAAGCTGTTGAGTGAAGTAGAAGCTTTAAAGTCACAGGCCTGTTTTTTGGCTTTGTGGAATGTGGATGGAGGTTTAACAACATTCTAAGTAGTTTTAGGTGGCACCTGGTATGCTCACTGTCCTAAACGTCACACTAGGGATGCAAATTATCGATTAATTCATTAATTGTTAGTTGGTTAACCTTATCGATCAACTTGCGATGAATTGATAAGCAGCATTTTGTCCCCAAATCTCAACACCCCCCCCCAAAAAAAAAGATACATTAGATAAAATGCTTAACATAAATTAATTTCCATTTATATTCTTTAATCCAAATGTTCCCAATCTTCACACCCCTCTTGACACGCACTTCGTCATGCCCATTTCACCTGGGTCTCTTGCCCGTCGAGTTGGGGCTCAATGGGAACTTCATAGTTGTATTTAACATTTTAATAGACAGATTAATAGTTGACATCCCTACTTCACACCCAACCATGTTCAAGCCACCACTGTAATGAATCCATTGCATCACAGTACAGATCATCTATTGAATGCAGAACCCCTCAGTAGGTCAGTGGAGCTGCCAAATAAGTCATTATCTGAGTCAGTACTACCATAGATTTTTGAGGTACTGTGGGAAAAAAAACAGGTTTGGTGGGTAATGTGGTCTTGGAAGGCTTTTGGCTTAAACCTGCTAAAAAAAGAAGCAGGCCATTATAGCTTGTATGCTTCTGATACAGTTTTGTTTCTGTCCTTTCTCTGTGTAGTGTCTGGATAAGTTTTCCAAGAAGCTTCAATTTATTCTCGAGGCACAAGGGGTGAGTGGTTCGTGTTTGTAGTTCTTGTCACCAATGGCAACCTACTTCCAATGCGTTCTCCTAATTGCTGTGATGTAATACCTCGGCCTCTCCCTTCCCCGTCTAAATTCGTTATTTGTCTTTCCTCCTCTCCTTTTGTCTCTGGCTGCTTCTTTGCACTTCCTCTTTACTTCCTTTTCCCTTTCTCTCTTTTGCCTCCTCTTTCATTCTCTCTCACTCTTTTCTTTCTTTTCTCTCTTCCTCTCTTCCTCTCTTTCTCTCCTTCTCTCTCTCTCTTGCCCTCTTTCTCTTTCTCTTTCTCTCCATATCTCTCTCTCTCTCTCTCTCTCTCTCTCTCTTTCTCCCTCTCTCTGCAGGAATCCATTGATGCCATACAGAAGAATGTGAAGGCAAAGCTACAGTGTTTTGTGAAAGAGTGAGTGAATGCGTATTATAGTACAGTGTATCTGTCTGTCTTTAAACCATTAAGGCAGAGGAGCAGCATCCGTGCAACACAACCTTTAACCCTTTAGTGCAGAGCCTATGTTATAACCTTACTGTCATCAAAAGTGAATGGATGTGTAGCATGCTACAATGCTACACGGATCCATTGACTTTCACTAGCTTAGCATCATATTCCCTCTTTTAACTTGTCTTAAAGCAAGACAATGCTTAACATGAAAAATGAGACTTTTTACCACCTTTATAAACCCCAGCCAACGATTTTAACTGTATTAAGCCCCAAAATAGTGGCATACCCCTTTAAGGCTCTCTGTCATGTCATAGCAGTGCTGTTACACTATGATGTAGTTAAGTATTGAATGGTAGTGAATAGGCCTGCTAGCGACCCCATCTGCAATAAGAGGCTACAAGCAGTGGCAGCATAATGAATGGTTGATGCACTGTATGTCCCCGTTGAGATGCTTCTTACAAGGTTGCAAAAACCTTCTGAAGTGTGAACAGGCCTACATCTACAGTGTACATCTCTACCTTTTTGTGGTGTGTGTGCGTGCGTGTGTGTGTGTGTTTGTGTGTGCGCGCGTGCGCGCGTGCGTGTGTGCGTGTGTGCATGCGTGTGTGCATGCGTGTGTGCATGCGTGTGTGTGTGTGTTTCCATGTGTCTCCCAGAGATGTGAAGCGATTCAAGGATGTGCGAAAAGAGTTTGAGCGCTGCAGCGAGAATCTGGACACGGCTCTGAATAAGAACGCCCAGGTGCCCCGCGGCAAGCAGCACGAGGTGGAGGAGGCCAGCAACACCCTGCTCAACGCACGCAAGGCCTTCAGATCGGGGGCTCTGGACTATGTGCTGGAGGTCAGACGACTTGCTTGGCTGGCCACCCACTAAGCCTTTGACACCTTTGACACCTTTTGTGGTTGCAGACACATTACACAAATTACATGCATACATTCATACACACACACCTCAGTTCAGACCTGTAAGCTTAACTGGAACTGTGATCGCACGCACGCACGCACGCACGCACACACACACACACACACACACACACACACACACACACACACACACACACACACACACACACACACACACACACACACACACACACACACACACACACACACACACGCGTCAAAACCAGTGCAGTCCAATTGTCTTACCAAGCATACCCAGACCCTCAGAACCTTTACACAGGACACTGCATGGTCTTCTTTTGTGATGAGTACTGGAGCCTACTTACTAAAGAATGAGGTCAATATAATTATAATTGTTCTATAATTATACCATGTGAATTGCAATCTCCCTGATGTATACACATGCAACAGTATCTCACTCTGTGTATAACTTTTCCTCATTCTCACCAAACATATGCATCTTGTCATGTAAACCATAGAGCAGAGTTTTTTCCCCCCATTAACATCTGCTCCAAGCTGTGTCTGGCTGTGGGCAACATGGCATCATCCAAATCGTTAAGATAATGTGCCGACTTAAACCGTCAATTGCATTTGTGCATGACGACTTTGCATATCAATCCGCCCTGTGGCAGGTTAGGGTTAGGGGTGGGTTTGGTCTGGGGGCAATTTTGCAATTTCTTTTGCTTGTTTTGCAGTTGTTGGCAAAAGTAAAGCAAGCGGCAGAAACGTTGCTTTACTGACAGGTTAGGGTTAAGGATGGTTTTGGTCAGGGCACAGTCAGAGCATTTTCGTGTTTAACAACAGAAATTCGTTGCGGGCAAAAGAAATTTGCCAGGACGGCGAGAAAAACTGGGCGAACCTGGTCAGGACACAAAAGTGCTATCCCGCGGCGTTGTAGTGCATGACTTAACATGCAAAGTCGTCACGCCTCAACGCAGAATGCACTAGCATGAAATAATTACGCCATTGTGTGATGGCAGTCTGGCTGTGAGGCAGCTGGAAGGGCGGTAGTAGTAGTATTAATAGGCCCCGTTGCATAAGACACTAGGCCCAGCCCCTGGGCTGGTTGAAAAGCAGGACAGTTAGCAGCGGTTCCCCACCCCACTAGCCTCTTGCAGCGGTCCGAATTCCACGCCAGTGCACTGCACACAGCCAACGCCTCAGGCTGACAGCTGCTGGCTATTAATACCCACACGCGGCCAGCCAGACGTGTCCCAACCAGCCACTCCAGCTGCCCACAGCCCACACTGCACTGGAGGAGCTGGCCAAGGGCCCTTTGCGGCCCTCTTTAGAGCATCTCGCCACATGTAATGCAATTTCACAGTGTTATTCCGTGCCATCTTCCATCTTTGTCCTGGTGTTTCGCCAAGTCTCTCAACATCTCTCTGCTGTCTTCATATCCCTCTTCCCATCTCTTTCTCTTTCTCTTTCTCTTTCTCTTTCTCTTTCTCTTTCTCTTTCTCCTTCTCCTTCTCTATTTCTCTCTCACTCTCTCTCTCTCTCTCTCTCTCTCTCTCTCTCTCTCTCTCTCTCTCTCTCTCTCTCTGGCTGGCCAATGGGTTCACACTAAAATCACTATGTTTGAGAAGTTTTGGTTTCCAATGTGCACCAAGTAAAACCTTGACTTTGTTTACTCACAGGGCAGTGCCCTGTAATGCTAGTTCATGGGCTACTGTAGCAATGTCGCTGTTGTGGGAACCAGATACAGTAAAGTGCTGACTGGTCCTGAATCAGCTCATGTAATCCCTGCCTGAGGTGCTGGTTACACGTATACGGATATTTTTAAATGCAGATATTTATTTATTTGTTTACATGTAACGCAACATGTGGATCAAAATACAAAACTCCATTGTAATAGGTGCCGTTTAGCCCCCTAAATGGTATATTTTTTAAACCAAAATTTTTGAAATGCGCTTTCTAAAACTGTTTATGCATAAAGGAGAGGCCAAAACCTTTACGTTTTCACTGCTACTATTATTGTTTATATATAAAAGTAGTTCTGGAGGAAGTCCGCGAGTGATTGACAGCCGTCATTACTTGCTCCCGCCTTTGCACATATTTAAATCCCTCCTTCCCTCTTTCACCTGTCATGCGTGAAGGCTTGTCCCACCACCTCACCATACTCCTTCATTTCACTAGAGCACCCAGCTACACTTGCTCTATACATACAGTATAGGGGGGAAGCGGATCTCATCCCGCATGAGCTCCATTTAAAGCACCCCGGGACTGAGGCCAGCTAACATGCCAAACATGCATATTGTACACCAAGCACTCAAGGACAAACTTGTGAAACAGCTAGTAATTTGATGTGCTTTTTTTGTTCTCGTGTCAGCCTACCCTGGTCCAATGGTGACTTCTTTTCTTCCTCCTCCTCCCTATTCTCTCTACAGATAAATGTCATCGAGTCCAAGAAGAAGACAGAGATTCTGAATGCTGTAAGTCTTTTATCTTGAATGAAATACAGAGACAGAAATATACAGTACTTTGCACATAAAACAGCTTTCTGTTTGAGTTATGAGCTTTTTCAGGTTTTCATTGTGTGAACATCTGTGTGTGACTGTGTACTTGTGTGTGTGTGAATGTGACTATAGGTGTTGTCCCTGATGGACAGCCAAGCACAGCTCTACCAGCAGAGCCACCAATCTCTAAAGGAGCTGGAGTCCTACAGGAAGGGGCTGAGTGACGAGGTAATGGCACAAACACACCACAAGTGACTAGAGTGACACTGGCACTGGATGGAATTAATTGACTTTGTATTGAGACACTGGAGACAAAGAGAAAAAAACGATTTGGGCGGCAAGAGGCGTTTCAAGCAAATTGAGCGACAGTCTGTAGTAAAACTTCAGCAAATATCAATTAGCTATGATGCGGTTGGGTGATAGCTGCGGCAGCCAATTGGAGTCTCGGAATGCTTGCATTCTGTTTTTAACAGGCATGCTCTGTTGCTTCCATCGCTTGTGTCGCTCTTGCTATGAACACACTCCAGCTATTCTTTGTAGCTTAAGTGGCCTCTGGTCTTCTTTATTTCCATGGTTAGCTGTAGTTCACACTTTGGACTGCACTCATTACACTCTCCAGTATTGTAAAAATCACAATATCTTTTTGGAATGCCCCACTCACTACCATCTACAGTGTTTTCCTCCAAAAACTTTAAAAGATCCACTTCGGAATGCTGCAGGATACCGCTGAGCTAAAGCTCCAGACCGTTACCGATGCTCTATGAGGCTTCGAGAGGGCCATAACGTGGCCATTGTTATAATCCAGGGCAGTCTATAAATCCCACCCCAATAATTTGTTGGGTAAAGGTCATATACAGGTACATATCATGACATAATATGTTTAAATAACAGAATTTTACCTTGTCAGTAATTCAGTTTAACCATAGACATGTTCATCAAGTTCTATGGGCAAAATCACTGCGACATGAGAACAGACTTTGGGTGGCTGTTCCCTCTATGAAACAAAGGTCTGCCTGCTAGGTGTGTAGAGACTTGCTAATGAGAGGTACTCCAAATAAGGCTGAACGTGGTTGTGTGGCAATGTTTTCCAATATTATGCAGTTGATACCAATTGTCACTTTTCATCAAGCGTCCTGCATGGATAGGAAGTATAAAACATACATGTGACCATCCATTTTCATGTCGTGATCAGTCACTGAGGCACAGTTCACATACCAATAAGACCTTTCAAATGACTCACTCGACTATTGTTGTTGTACCCCATGAGAGTTTATTTTCAAAGTCTTTACCAATGTAAGCAGCTTAACATGAAGGAGGACGATGTTGCACATTTATTGTTTAAAACAGTATATAGCAAAGGCTGTCATTTTAAGCTGTCATCAACCAGTATTTGGAATATAGGAGGTCAATCTGTGAGCCTGTGGTGGTTATGGTGGTGATTGCAGACAGTGTTTTACCGTTCCCACCTTCTCAGTCCAGGATGTGGGCAATTCAAAACCCCAGTTCTTTGTATTCACCCATTTCAGTAGGTAGAGTTATGATTTGAATTAGTTCCTTTGGGTTAGATTGGCATGCTTCTGTAATGCTACCATATTGAAACAAAGAAAGTCAACAGACTAAATGCAGTGTGGTTTCAGATCAAGCGACCGGCCAACCAAATGTCGGACAATCTTGTGTCTGACATTCACATGCAAGAGACTAAAAATATTGTCTTTGGTTACAGATATTGGTGAAAAATATTATTTCAGCATTCTGCAGTTGACGTGTGAAACTATGTCAGATTCACATGGCGGCCTCATAACATGTTTGCTGACATTTCTGTCACCATTGATGAAAGACAGTGAAAAGGCGAGAAAGAGAACAAAACCAATATGTGATCTAATAGCACCCATTGTGATAAAGTGGTGTTGAAATGCTAACTTAAACAGTTTTCAAGATAGGGTCATTTTAATGAAGGTGTCCCAACACCCTTTTTTCAGACGATTGTTGACCAGCTCAGGTCTTGAGATGTTATACACCTTTTGTCTAATAAAAGTTAGTAAAAGTAGAATATTAGAATATAATCACAACTACAATCTGTGACTTGGAATCCAATTCAGACTGTCAGATTTAAAGTTACGGGAGAATTTGACCTTTGACTGTTGTTTTCCATGCACACAATTGGTCTGTACCTCTACTCTACTCAAGTTAAAATCACTTGTAGCTATGTAAGGCCTGTTGAGTATAGCTCTGTGAACGGAAGCACACTCACCTTCTGCTCGCCACAAAAAACGCAACACACTTCCTGACTCTGCAGGAAATGGCACAAGATAAAAAAGCTACGTAAGACGAAGAGTGAGAGTTGAAAATGCTCTGCTGTGTGTACTGTAGGGGGGAGATGACAATGAGAGAGAGAGAGAGAGAGAGGACAGGCACAGAGCTAGAATGTCATGCATGCGCTGGCCTGGATTAAATTGGAAAACACTTCCTGTTTCCTGTTTCTCTCAAAGAGACCATGTTACAGTATATTGTTTTCCCAACATGTCAATAAATAGTTTATTTATTTGTATAGTTAATTTCCTGCAGCGGCTGTAAAATATTCTTGACCTCCTAGGACACTCGTACAATAAGTCACTCTCCGACATGAATGTATCCCACTTTCCGGCATTGTTAGAGCTTCCACTTACTTTGGTATACCCAGAGAGGGTTATGGTATACCTCACTGTATACCATTGGTTCCCAAACTGGGGGTCAAGACCCCCAAGGCGGTCACAGAGGTACTGCGGGGGGTTCGCGGACTTAAGGGATTGTTTGCATAAAACCTTGACATTGTTAGTAATAAATTCACTTCAATGGGTAAAACATGCATCTAGCTTTCCTGTGATTGACATTAAAGTTTTTTTTAAAAAAATTCTCACATCCAAAAAGGGGTCCCAGCAGAAGAGTTTGGGAACCACGCTGTATACCAAAGAATATGCTGAGTGCTTGTCTCTATTGCCTAGAAAAATGCCTGTCATAAATATATATATGAAATAAATCATTAGGCCTACAGTGTGTTCAATGGCTCGATACAAGTACACAAACACAAGTATTGTGTCTTTCCACGTACCACATAATGATTGAATAGGCAACATTCTACATGGCAAATATGTAAGACACTTAAAAATAAATCATTCTGTACTTTGGCTACAGTAAATGTAAATACAGTAAATGTCACATTGTCCGTTTAGAACTTTCATCTGGTGGCTTTCTCTGGATCTCACTAGTTATGTTATGGTCTGTATCATACTACAGTGTGAATTACTGGGGGCAGCTGTGGCATTGTGGTTATGGAGGTGGACTTAAGATCAGATGGCTGCTGGTTCAAATCCTACCCTTACCTCTCCCTACACCTCTATCCATGGCTGAAGTGGCCTTGAGCAAGGCATGTAAGCCTACAGGGACTGTAACTAATACCCTATATGAAAATAAGTTTCTCTCTCTCTCTCTCTCTCTCTCTCTCTCTCTCTCTCTCTCTCTCTCTCTCTCTCTCTCTCTCTCTCTCTCTCTCTCTCTCTCTCTCTCTCTCTCTCTCTCTCTCTCTATACTCAGCAAACCCAACTGGTCCTCAATGCAGCACGGGAGAAGAGAGACATGGAACAGAGGCATGCCGCCATTAAGAAGAAGGTAGGAAGAGGGTTGTGTAACACCTCACCATACATGCACACCATTGTTAAGCAATGACTGTCTTTCAAGATTGATGACAAAAATCAATGAGGGTTTTAGCAGCTGTCATGATTGTTTAATTTTGACCTAATCTGATCCCTGGTTTCTACAATTACTCTGCGTGTGTGTGTGTGTGTGTGTGTGTGTGTGTGTGTGTGTGTGTGTGTGTGTGTGTGTGTGTGTGTGTGTGTGTGTGTGTGTGTGTGTGTGTGTGTGTGTGTGTGTGTGTGTGTGTGTGTGTGTGTGTGTGTGTGTGTGTGTGTGTGTGTGTGTGATCATCAGGATATGTCTTATGATGACTCGATCATGGACTACTGTGCAGACGCGGCTACAGGGATCGTCATGGAGGGCTATCTCTACAAGAGGGCCAGCAACGCATTCAAGACATGGAGCAGGTCAGACAGACAGTGGCTATAAAAAAGTCAATAACACGTAACTTGACGCCGGCGTCATACGTATGACATAAAAGTGTCATAACAGCTTTGTAATGCATGTGTCTCTCCATTGTTAGACGCTGGTTTTCTATACAGAAGAATCAACTGGTATACCAGAAGAAGTTCAAGGTGAGAGACAAAGCCCTTTGACATTAGAGGTGGATATTGGCAAACGGTTCATGTGCCTCACGATACACATGCCACTATATGATTCTATCACAATGCATTGCGTCGCATGTACTATCGCGATGCATTGCGATATTTACTTCAGTAAAGGTGTAAAATACAGCTTATTCGTCAGTTGCTGTGTAGCATTTATAAGTGAATTTATTTTATTTTAGCATTTTAGCACCTGGGGACGAGCTTCCATCACAACAGCAATATTACCTACTCTCTACTGAACAAAATGCACAAGTGGCAAATTCAATTTTATTACAATTAAATCATCGATTGTCATGTCTGAATCGAGGCAGTATATCGTAAAAATCAGTATCGCAATTCATTGTCATGAATCGATGCAGTATATTAGA
>NC_085877.1:3907708-3925208 GCF_034702125.1 Engraulis encrasicolus
ACACTGTGCAGGAAATGGTCAAAAAAGGTACTGCAACTATGCTCCACATTGAAACTGGGCTGCATATTGCCAAATTTGATCTTTACATGAATGTTTACTGAGTGATAAACAAATATTTTCTAGTATGATCCAAGTACAGGATTTTTTGCAGCTAAAAATGGCTATTTTTGGAAATTCAAAATGGCGGACCATGGAGAAGATCCCCCTTTTCATGTATGAAAAGTGCAATTTTTCCAGTCATAATGAATACAGAATTTGATGCTGGTGGCAAGTATTCATGAAAAATGTAACATTAGTGAATGGGCAGCATGAATTCTGGAAATAAACAACTAAAAATCTCACACAGTGTCCCTTTAAGACTTTATGGTGCCCCTGGGCACTATACCTCACAAGTGCCCCCTTTCTGAACAATATTTGTAAAGTTTGTGTCATGTGGTGCCCCCTAACTGGCTGTAATTGGTTGGTGCTCCTGGACACTGTGCCACTGACCTTCATGAATAACGCATTTAATTCCGAATTGTGAAGTGTTTACATGGCGTTTCCAAAGCGTAATTAAGCTTTATTCTGAATTAAAGTCATGTAAATGTAGCCAATGTAAGAACCGGCTTATAGTTTTACACAGATATTCTTTATCTGTTTTATAAGTTGTAAGGTTTACACACTTCTTTTTGCTTGTGTGTGCGTGTGTGTGTGCGTGTGTGTGTGTGTGGTGTGTGTTTTCAGGAGTCTGGGAGTTCATTTCTCAAAAGTGCGCTCACTTACTTTGGATTCATGGGAGCCAGAACTCGTCAGGGTAAGATCTGCTCCTCAGTCCCTCGCTGTTTCTCTTTCTCACACACCGACTCAGAAACAGACCTACTGTACAGGCGGGGCTAATGTCCCTGGGCCCAGGGCCCCCCTCATAGGTTCATGCTAACACTAAAGAAATTTGCAGTGCTAAGATAGTGGTAATGCTATGAATAGGTCGACCATGTTAGACCCTTGAAACATGGAATAAGTATTATTATGGCAGTCGATTTGTGACTTGTAATTACTTTCCCACTCTGTTACACACTCTGTACTGTACTGTACTGTACTGTACTGTATATTAAAATGAAGCCCCAGTGTAATCATGTTCTGTCAAATCAGACACTCATACACATAGACATACACATACACGTGAGATTAGAGAGATTTGCACACCAATGCTCAGGGGTGGGGTGGAATGTCTGGCTGTTATACATTGTGCAACATGCATTGTGTCTTCAACACAACATTTTATATTTCTCAACATTTGTATCTCTCTCTCTCTCTCTCTCTCTCTATCTCTCTCTCTCTCTCTCTCTCTCTCTCTCTCTCTCTCTCTCTCTCTCTCTCTCTCTCTCTCTCTCTCTCTCTCTCTCTCTCTCTCTCTCTCTCTCTCCCCTGCCCCATCCATCCCCTCCTCTTCACAATCCTATTTATCCTTCAGCTCATGTGTGAATTGGGTAATAGTGCCATCAACAGAATATATGAGGCTCGCATTGATGAGATCACTATCAAGAAGCCTCATCCGTCCAGTCCAAGGTAAAAACACTCCAACACCATTGTCAAACGGGCACACTTCATAAAATCTCTTCTCTGTATTTTTATGTTCACCACAACATGGCTTGTCACGTGCCTAAAACTGATCATTTACAATATCTTTTGTTAATTAAAGAATCATGGTTGTGTGAAGTGTGAAGACATATCTGTGTCTTATATCACGCACTTGTTGCACTTTGGGCACTATGTGTCAGTGCGTAGGCGGCTTAGCCTGGCGAGCCAGACCTGTACAGTAAAAAGCTGTACAAGGGTCTGGGCGAGCTAGGAGAGAGTGTGGGCGGGATAAATGGTTGTCTATCAAAATGCCTTGGCACTCAACGCCATGCAATAGGATGGTTGAACAACCAATCTGTGTAACGTCACAGCTGTCTTTCAGAATGTACACGCGACACGCCCCTTTATAAGCGAAGCGGCAACTTCGTGCCTTCAGAGGAATGAATGCGTGTGATAACCACAGCCACAAACAAGTTTCCTAATAAATTGTGTTTTCACCTACACAGTTAAAAAATGCCTCGTTTTCGACCACATGGCCCTCCTTGATCAGCCAGCGAAATGTTGAGCAATTTGGGGCTTGTTAAATGGTTATATATATGATTGTTGTCAACATGGCATGTTCGGTGTTAGCTAGCTAGCTGTATACCCATAGAACTAATAGACGGCTGGATACCTAGCTCTGTTATTGACGACAGGTTGGCTAGCCGCTAGCTCGGTAGACTAGGTGTCATTCCCATCTATTTAGTAAGCTACGTAAAGACTTTCAAAGCTCCCAAATGTCTCGTTTTCAATTACATGGATCTTATTAGAAACTGGGGCAGGCATACAAGGCTGGATAGCTAGCTCTGAGTTATTGACGACAGGTTGGCTAGCCACTAGCTCGGTAGACTAGGTGTCATTCCCATCTATTTAGTAAGCTACTCAAAGACTTTCAACGCTCTCAAATGTCTCGTTTTTAATTGCATGTGTCTTATTAAAAATTGGGGCAGCAAATGAAAATGTTGGTTACTTCAGTGCACTGAAAGTGCCCGGATGCTACCCTAACAATGATGAATGAAAAGGCAGTGAACAACTACTCATTAAAATGACTCATGTCCGTTTATTCCAAGTGGAATGACCTGATAAAGGGCGATTTCAGCCTGCAGTGCTTCACATATTTATGCATCTTCCCTTTCAACATCTCTGGGTTAATAGCCGCAAAATAATTAATACTTAGTATACAATGTGCAAGCAATGAATAAGCTTCTTAGATAATCAAGTAAAAAAAAAAATCAATGTAACTCATACAATAGTGGCATTAGCTATGGTCGTACCACCTTAATATCATCCTGTTACAAAACAAAAACAGAAACCGTCAATTACAAAAATTAGTAGATGTTTAACACATGGAAGTCTAATCTGACAGATGAAACAGAGCTCGCATGGAGAAGCCTTCTGTCATATAAATTTAGTGTAATGTCTTTTGAAATGAGGGAAATGCTTTTATCGGTTCATACAGTATGTACGTACTGTATACGTTTTGAATGTTGGAAGTGGAAATTATATAATGAACTTAACTGAACAACAGATAGAAAGTAGCCCATTCTCAATGTGGATAGATGGATAGTAGCCCATTCTCTCCTGTCTTTTTTAAATGACTTATTGTTTTATTGGAGTCATTTAAAAGCTATTGTACAAGACTAGCCGTTGTCCATCATGGTGGCGTAAACCGTTACTAGGTTTTAGACTCACGCTGTTTGCTAAACGGTACATAATGTATCAATTCCTATAACCAACATTTTACAACCAATAACCATAACGTAATAACCATGCACATGTCATGAACAAAACCAAAGCATCTATTTAGTTCAAATAAAACAAATAAACCCCCAGGTTTTTTTGCAATTACTTTTTTTATTATTTTTTTTATGATGCTATTATTATTTTTATTTTTGTTTTGTTGAATTGCATAAGAATTTAATATTTTGTGGTGGTCGTCGTCCTCATCCTTTTTTGCCGAATTTCATTTTCTTTTTCACCCAGCTGACTACAGATTTTTTTTTCTTCTTCTTCTGCTCGGGAACCTGGGGCTGCTGGTCGCTGAGTCCATCTCCGGTGTTTGTGTCCGTCACTTTTGAGCTCTTTAGCTCCTCTCTGCGTTTCAGCAATTGGACGTCACCTGAGCCCAGTCCAGTACTGCGCGCTGTGGCCACAGCCGTGACCGCCAGTCTCTCTGTCACCTTCTCTTGCAGCACCGACTGCAGCTCTCTCTTGCAGCTCTTGCTCGTCCCCTGTACCACCACTGGTATCTCCTCTTTCTCTCTGGCTCTGCTCAGTGGTGCATTCATTTGTCTCTCTGCCTGTCTGTTCAGGGCATCTCTCTCCTCTATCTCTCTTGCTTTCATTTCATGTCTCTTCACGGCAATTTTTTGTCTAAGCACTAAGCTCGGTATGGGTTGCTGAGTTGCTTGTTGACAGACCACTGCTATCTTCTCTTTCTCTCTGTCTTTGCCCATTGGGGCATTCATTTCATGTTTCAATCTCTCACCTCTCTCATGAAGGACTATTAGGTCCTGAGTTGCTTGTTGACGGACCACTGCTATCTCCTCTTTCTCTCTGTCTTTGCCCATTGGGGCATTCATTTCACGTTTCAATCTCTCACCTCTCTCATGAAGGACTATTAGGTCCTGAGTTGATTGTTGACGGACCACTGATATCTCCTCTTTCTCTCTATATTTTCCCATTGGGGCATTCATTAGTTGTTTCAATCTCTCGCCTCTCTCATGAAGGACTATTAAGTCCTGAGTCGATTGTTGACGGACCACTGATATCTCCTCTTTCTCTCTATATTTTCCCATTGGGGCATTCATTTCATGTTTCAATCTCTCACCTCTCTCATGAAGGACTATTAGGTCCTGAGTTGCTTGTTGACGGACCACTGCTATCTCCTCTTTCTCTCTGTCTTTGCCCATTGGGGCATTCATTTCACGTTTCAATCTCTCACCTCTCTCATGAAGGACTATTAGGTCCTGAGTTGATTGTTGACGGACCACTGCTATCTCCTCTTTCTCTCTGTCTTTGCCCATTGGGGCATTCATTTCACGTTTCAATCTCTCACCTCTCTCATGAAGGACTATTAGGTCCTGAGTTGATTGTTGACGGACCACTGATATCTCCTCTTTCTCTCTATATTTTCCCATTGGGGCATTCATTAGTTGTTTCAATCTCTCGCCTCTCTCATGAAGGACTATTAAGTCCTGAGTCGATTGTTGACGGACCACTGATATCTCCTCTTTCTCTCTATATTTTCCCATTGGGGCATTCATTTCATGTTTCAATCTCTCGCCTCTCTCATGAAGGACTATTGGGTCCAATTTTAATTGATGAGTTGATTGTTGAGGGACTTGTGTTAAATTGGTGTTTCCTGCTGTCACTCTCCCTGTTTTCTCTGTTGTTTCTAGCAGCTGTACTCGTTTTCTATCTATTTCAATCCACATATTGACTTTTGCCCACATCTGCGCTTGCCATTCCTCCAGGCATTTAATGCTTTCCCCTTGTTCCTGTATGCATCTCTGGCTCTCTAGTCCGTATCTCTTCATCTCCATGTACTTCCTCATCCACTGTGCTGATGTTCTTTCCAGCTCGGCTATTCTGCTCTGCTGCTCCTGGATGATGTGTTTGGCCATTGCCAGCTGCTCCTCCGCTGTCCCTCCCCTCATCTCCACAATAGTGCTACCTAACTTATCTGTTTTTTGTCCATAATTCAGATATATTTTCCCTGTCCCTGCTCCTAGCCTCTTGGGTTCATATCGCTCTGCTTCCATCGCTGGTGACTCTTGCTTTGCTGCGTCATCCTTCTGGCTCCAAAAGTCCATCTTTTCTGCCGTCTGCCCTTTCATTCTCCTCATCTCCTCCTCTGTGTGTCTCTCATTTATACCCTGACTGTGCATGGCTATGCCCTTTTCCAGTTTCTGTAGTGCCACCAAGTTGCTCTGTGCCTCCAGACGTTTTATTGCCATATGAAGTTCTGCTTGAAGCCATGCCTCAGCTGTCGGTTGCAAGGCCTCGCTGGCGACCTTGGTAGCATCCTCACTGGCGACCTTAAATGCATCCTTACTGGCGACCTTAAAGGCATCCTCGCTGGTGGTCTTAAAGGCATTTTCCCTGGTGACCATAAAGGCATCCTCGCTGGTGGCCTTAAAGGCATCCTCGCTGGCGACCTTAAAGGCATCCTTACTGGCGACCTTAAAGGCATTCTCCCTGGCGGCCTTAAAGGCATCCTCGCTGGCGGCCTTAAAGGCATCCTTACTGGCGACCTTAAAGGCATCCTTACTGGCGGCCTTAAAGGCATCCTCGCTGGCGGCCTTAAAGGCATCCTTACTGGCGACCTTAAAGGCATCCTTACTGGCGACCTTAAAGGCATCCTCGCTGGTGGCCTTAATGGCATTTTCCCTGGCGGCCTTAAAGGCATTCTCACCGGCTGTCTCACTGCCGGTGTCACTCGCATCCTTACTGGCTGTCTTACTGTTTTTGACGGCCTCACTCACTATCTGCGGCTTGTGTGCTTGTCTGTCGGCTCCTCCCCTTGTTCCCTCTGGTTTGTTTTTCTGTTCCATCCGTTTCCAAACATCCATTGGCTTCATCGATATCTCCTCCCACTGCAGCAGCATTGCCTTTTCCAGGTCGTCTCGAAGCCTCTGTTCCTTTCCCTGCTCTGCATTGCTTTTGATTTCAGAAATACGTATATGTCAGTGACTTTGTAGCTCACTACATTTCTTACAATGATGGTTCCATAAATTAATATATTCGTAACTGAATAGATTACTAACCGTGGCAGGGTCTTATGTCTTGAGGTGGGACAGGGCTGGCCATGGGAGACCTGCGTGACACCTCCTGTGTCCGGCACCCTATCGTCTCTCTCCATCATCTCCTATCTATTGTATGTTGCAGTCCATTTCTGTTGGGAAAGGGTTCATTTAGTGATTTCTCTCTCCATCAATCAATCAATCAAAATCTATTTATATCGCACAATATCGCAACTGCACATTTAACTCAAAGTGCTTTTGAATACACTATAGGCCTACACATATACACATTCTCACATTTTTATATTCATACACCAGCTCTGATCTCCTACCAATGGCATGCTGGAATAATATTGATAACAACCATTTTCCAGGTCTGACAATTGTCACCCCGGTAATGTATAGTATTCCTTTGAATGAGCAATATTCATCACCAGGGATGAATGAGCAAGCACATGGTACTTCCATTATGATGTCGTTCTAATGGCAAGAATCATAAGACAGTGTCTTGTTTCTATGACAACGGGATTCTGCATGTGCACTGTTAGTCTGAGGGATACCTGTATCATTGTGATGCCAGGTATCCAAGGTGACCACAGTATCGTCCAATGGCATTTATTGCACTGCCAATCCTCCAATAAGAATGTTTCTAACAGCGTTTTCACACCTGGTCCCCTTCAGCCTCCAAAGCAAACTCAGAGTAGTGACTCAGCATTTTTGCCGAATATGTGAACGCTCCAAAGCGTACCCAGACCCCTCGGAAGCGAACCGTACTGAGACCTTGGTTGACGTGGTCTCAGTTCGGTTCGCTTGTGAGTTCTGACAAGTTACACTTGTGACTAGGTGTAATCACTGAAGGAGGGTTCTAGAGGACCGGGTGGGATAATAAAGAAGAGTGACACACCATATAAGCCTACCAGGACCAGAAAGATCAGCCAATTCTTGTTGCAATACACTCACAGTATGAACAAAAACAGAACTGAGTCCTTTTGCTGTCGGTTCGCTTTCTGGTCAACTTAAAGAGGACTGAGTTTGGTTCACTTAAAGGGGAATAGGTGTGAAAACCCAATTAGAGGCAGCCCCCGTTTCCTCTTCCACTAGTACACTAGTATGTACGCTTACACTTTTTTGAAATCTTTCAGAAGTATGGTGAATAGGTTATTTTATCAACCAATTCACCAATTTATCTATCAGTGACTCAAAAAGTATTTATAGGCCTTTTACATTACCATACTCAATTCACTGCCCTTCAGTGGCCTTAAAAATGTATCATGTACAATAATGCATCATGCAATATGTAGACGTGATAATAAATATATCACATTGCAAATTAAATCATTAAAGTATTATATATTACAGTATATTTTACAAACTCACATCAACTCTGCAAATGAATCAAAGGCAGATTAAAATAAGGCTGTTTTTAATATATTTTCCAAACAAGTCACTGTTGGGACAGTTCTAATTTCTAAAGAAAGCTGGCAACAATTCTTTCTTTGTTTGTCCCCAATTTTCTCTATTGGTTAATTGGTTGATTTATTAACAGCAGTGTGACCCACAGCCGACTCCTTATAATTACCCACACTTCTTAATGTTTAAATAATTTAATCATTTAATTAATTAAATCATTAATCTGTGTTATAACTCACCGCTCCTGTTGTCTACTGCAGTCTGCTGCTGTGTAGAATGACTGGTGAGTCTCAAAGGTTCTCATGCTCATGATGTCATGAACTGTGCCCATTGTGACATCACTACAATCACAGCATCTTTCCCACTCCAATGACTTCTGTGACTTTATTTCTGCCCTGTTTTTGCCATGAAATAGGCAAATTACTGTAGGCAAATTACTGTAGGCAATTGCCTGGGGTCCCCAGCTGTAGGCTATATGGGCCATTGATATGCTTTTTACTAGCAGACCTAGTCACTAATTTGCAAGTCACAAGTCTCAAGTCCTTCCAATCAAGTCAGAGTCAAGTCACAAGTTAAGACACATATGACCAAGTCAAATCCAAGTCATACCAAAGCCAAGTCAAGTCCAAGTCAAAGTGTATTTTTTTTACCAAGTCCTCAACAAGTCACCATGTATTCTACAAACAATCTTGACAACTACTTTTGGTCATAATTTCATTACCTCTCCACACTGCTATGCATGCCCTCTTTGTCAGTCGTGTTAACAAAAAATAGTTGGCCTGCTGGTACTGGTTAAGGGCAAATCATTTAATTTGGATTTTTTATTTTATTTAATATTTTCACATACAAATGCAGTAGATTAAATCAATTTAGACTGGACATGCCATGGCAAGTCATTGCAAGATTAAACTGTCTAGTCAAGTCAAGTCTCAAGTCAATAGCGTTCAAGCCGAGTCAAGTCACAAGTCCTTTGCCAAGTCAAGTCTCAAGTCATGAACTTGTGACTCAAATCTGTCTCAAGCCCACATATGTCACAAGTCCACATATCTGGGTGGTACTACCAAAGTTAATGCCCACAAAATGATTAATACTTGGTAAATAATGTACAAGCAATGAATATGCTTCTTAGATAATACAGTTAAAACAAAAAAAACAATTTAATTCATACAATACTGGAGGATGTTTAACACATGGAAGTCTAATATGACAGATGAAATGGAGCTCACATGTAGAAGCCCTCTGTCATACAGATTTAGTGCAATGTCTTTTGAAATGAGGGAAATGCTTTTATCAGTTCATACAGTATGTATACGTTTTGCATGGTGGAAGTGGAAATGATACTGAACTGAACAAAAGATAGATTCCATTCTCAGTGTGGCCAGCTCTCCTGGCTTTTTTAAGAGTACATGCACAGATGGGACATGCAGAGTGATAAGAATATTTAGTGACCCTTACAAAGATGTATATATTTCATAAGCAAGGCACAATCACACTTGGTACAGACGTTTTTTTAATTTTTGCTATTCAGTGTTGTGTGCAAGGACCAGAGTGGTATTTTGAGTCCCTAAGCCTTTAGTTGAGTCATAGCTGTCACTCTGTGTCTCCCCCTGCTGTTTTCAAAATGTTTCTGCAAGAGATTACAAACTGTCCATGCACATCCAAACGCTAATTGAACAAAATGATGAAATCCTATTACTCCTGAATTTAAAGGAATTTCATTTTATTTTATTTATTTATTTATTATTTATTAAAGGATCCCCATTAGCTTTTGCCATAGTATTTCACTAGACTTTCTGGGGTCCCAATTCAAAACACATCACATCATTTCAAGTTAAGGAATATAGGATTAAATGCATATAAAAATCCATGTAAAACATACTAAAATGTTAGAAAGTTCAGGCATAACTCAAAATTCATGCTGTGGAAATGAACGGAGTGTACTCCACAAAAGAGTACTGCATGTAGTACTGCATGTGTGGCATCATGCAGTATGAATCAAACAAGTCAAGACTAGGACCAGTAGTATAGAGGACATGCTGTAAGGAGAAGAGATGCAAGATGTAAAAGATGATGTTGGTGACTGGTGGTGGTGGCCGCGTTTGCACAAGGTTGATACTTCGTCAGTATTTTTCGCACTTGAGCAATTTCCTTTTTCCTTTTCTCAAATGGATCGTGTGCACCATCATGAACACAAGACACACACACACGCGCACACACACACACACACACACACACACAAACACATGTGTAGCATTGACATTTCTTTATTAGTCTCCCAGGTTAAAAAATCTGTATACTTAAAGTATGCTTCTAATGATAACTTAGTAGGCCTACATAGTGTTATACTATTAGTACTATTTTTGGCGATTCAAAGTACACTTCATTGTATCAGTGCACTGGAGAACCACTTACATAAGTACACTTGCAACCTAATGAGTCTATTAATTTTCCACAACTTTTGGACAATTTGGACTACTATGCTGCTTTGGAAATGATGATCCGAACATGTTTCTCAGTCATTTGAATTGTATAAGGAGTGTGTTGGAATACACTTGCACAACATTTTATCGTTGTATACAAGTGAAGCTAAAGAACACTTTATTGATTATGCCTTTGAAGCATGTTTGTATTTGATTTTTTTTCATGCATTTCATTGGAGTATAGAGGAAGTGCATCCTCCAAATTCAAATTTGTGCTACTTTTGGAATCCCATGACAGTTCGTGGAAATATGACTACCTACAAAACAACTTGCAGACTGCACGTGAAACTCCATGTGCTGTATATCTTTTTTTTGGTGGGGTGGGGTGGGGGGGTCTTTTACGACTTTATTGAGGATAGGACAGTGTGAGAGGTGTACAGGAAGCGAATGGGGAGAGAGACAGGGAGGGGTCTGAAAATGACCTGGGCCGGGAATCAAACCCGGGTCGGCCACATGGCAGACGAGTGCCCTACCAGTTGGCCACGGCAGGGCCCATGTACCGCACTGTATATCTAACTGTGATCCACCTCTCAGACAGGACAAGGAGTCTTGGATCCGCTCCAAGTACGTGGAGAAGAAGTTCATCCAGAAGCTGCCGGAGACGGGCCGAGTCACGCCGCTCAGACGCTCCAGCGCCAGAAGGAATCGCAGCACCGTGCAGGAGCGAGCCGCACCGCCGGGACGACCGCCACTCAAACCCAAACCCAGCCGAGCCACGCTGCCACGGCTTCAAGGTGCACACACACACACACACACACACACACACACACACACACACACACACACACACACACACACACACACACACACACACACACACACACACACACACACACACACACACACACACACACACACGATACACCTACTGTGCATACAGAAGCCCATTCATTTGCCAAAATAACAAGGATATTCAAAGTATAATTTCAGAGTATATCGAAACTATTGGGCTACTTTTATATAATAATTTCATATTCATTTTATAATTATAATGTTTTTTTTAACTTTGTGTGTGGGAAGTATGAGATGCATGTTATTATGTATGCTATTGCAACTGTCAAGTTTTTCTGACCTTCTAGCCGTCATGTCCAGAAATATCTAGGAGGTGCAGCCTTAAAGGTACACTCTGCAAGATTTTTAGTTGTTTATTTCCAGAAGGCGTGCCCCCCATTCACTAATGTTACCTTTTTCATGAATGCTTACCACCACCATCAAATTCTAAGTATTCTTTATGACTGGGAAAATTGCATTTTTCATTCATTAAAAGGGGGATCTTCTCCATTGTCTGCCATTTTGAATTTCCAGAAATAGATTCAAGATTCAAGAAGTTTATTGTCATTGTCAATGAAATCAACGAAATTGTGGGTGGAGCAACAACACTGCGTAGTTTGAAGTAGGCCTATAGAAGTAACCAAAAAGAAGTAGTCAAATAAAGTCTAAATTCATGAAGTATATCATGAAGATTATAAATAAAAGTAAATAATAGTATAATAATATGAGTAATAATAAATTAATCAAGTAAATCAAACAGTAAAAAAAATGAGATCCCCTCCCACAATTCAAGGTTAAAAACCCAATGCTGTTGATAGCTTTAAGGTGCACAACACACACACACACACACACACACACACACACACACACACACACACACACACACACACACACACACACACACATCCATAAATATATATATCCATATATATATATATATATATATATCCATAAATAGACAGTGTTAGCTGCAAAAATGACTGTACTTGGGCCATACTAGAAAATATTTGTTTATTACTTTGTAAACTTTCATGAAAAGATCAAATATGGCAATAGGCAACCCAGATTCATTGGTCTGCATAGTTGCAGTACCCTTTTTGACCATTTCCTGCACAGTGTGCCTTTACCTTACATTTTCCAAATACCTCTGGCTGCATCCCACCTGTCATAGGCACTGCCTCCTTACCAGTAGCTGCCACTTGGCGCCCCTGGGGTGCATTTCTGGAAAGCGTAGTTGTTAGCGGTTAGCAACTTTGGTAATTGACAATGGGAAATTCCATTGCAACCAACAAACTATGGTACCTAACATAGTTAGCAACTACGTTTACCAGAAATGCACCCCTGACCAGTAGCCTCTATGTAGAAACCCAGTCATTAGAAAGCACAAATCAGTCATACTACAGTGTTTCCCAACCTTTTTTGAGTCAAGGCACACTTTTTCCCTTGAAATAATCTCGCGGCACACCACCAACCAAAAATGATGATATCATGAAAACAAATTATACTCTGTAGCCGCCTATATTAACAATATAGACATTCTTATCAAAGTGTCTCAAATACACACAAAACTGTTACTGGTTCTCCATCTGCTTACGCAGGCCAATAAAATAGCCTGCATTCTTGCTTTGAAGTGAAGGGTGTTGCCTTTGGTGATGCTTGCTTTGTACCATAACTCTGTTGGATAATTTTTCACCACATACCAAGCACAATGGAATCGGTGCCGTTGCATCCCCCATACAAGTAAATCCAAATGAAATGCAACTCTCATTGTATTGCCTCTAGCTCACAGTATTTGCCTTCTTCTGACAGCCACGGGTGCTAGTAGGGACTATATCTGCATCCGAATTTTGTCCAGGGCCTTGTCCAGGACCCAGATCGGAGTTTTTTTTTTGTTTCAAAAACTTCATCACCGTTACATTTTTGCTACCCACACGCACTGACGATACTAGAGCCTGTCACGAAATCACATTCATGCATCACTAATTCTCTTCTTTACTACAACGCAAATCACTACCTGCTGCTACCTAGTGATAAGGAATTATTAAGTTACATGATTAGGATGCCAGTCAACAGAGAACACTACTAGATAATGGCATAGGCTTTTTTTCTGATAATAATGAATTCGTTTTCCAAAAAAAAACAAAAAAACAAGAATCTCTCACGGCACACTAGTGTGGTTGGGAAACACTGATTTACGTAACCTTTGACCCGGATCGGTCGCTGGGGGGTCGCCCCTGAATGCACTAATGACCAATTTGTCGAACTCCTGTGGACTGCTGGGATAGCGAAGTAACCATCGTTTACCGACCGCAAATATGACAGACAAATACTGCGGCTATAGAAAGTCATCCGGGTACCGTTCGTCTCCTGGTTGAAAGCCAACTAGGGTATTTGGATGTATGTACATAGGCGCTCCCTTATTTTTTGCCTCCTACATAGGAGGCAGTAGGAGCTTTCGGATGAACCCTCTGTGTTGTATTGGGGAGACATGAGTAAGCGCTTAGGGCGTCAGACTTAGCCCAAAGGTTGACTTTTCGACTGCCGACCTGCCAGGTTGGTGGGGAGAGTAATTAACCGGTGCTCTCCTCCATGACTGAGGTACCCTGGGCATGGTACCATCCCGCCGCATTGCTCCCTTTCGGGCGCCATTGGGGGCTGCCCCCTTGCACGGATGAGGCATAAATTCAATTTCGTTGTGTGCAGTGTGCAGTGAACACTTGTGTGCTGTGGAGTGCTGTGTCACAATGACAATGGGAGTTGGAGTTCCACAGTTGGGCTTTCACTTTTCACTATTGGCCGGAGTTGCTTCCTCTTTTCTGACTTAGCTACCAGCAGGGCCAGAGCAGGGAGCCAGTTCCTGAATCTCTCTCCCTAACACCCAGAGCAATGCAGCATTATGTCAGTCGCCACACACACACACACACACACACACACACACACACACACACACACACACACACACACACACACACACACACACACACACACACACACACACACACACACACACACACACACACACCAGTCAGTCACTACCCCAATAACAGACACCCACACACAAGCGTCAGCATTGTATCGCCCCTAGTCACACACACACACACACACAAACACACACACACACACACACACACACACACACACACACACACACACACACACACACACACACACACACACACACACACACACACACACACACACACACACACACACACACACACACACACACAGCATTGCATCACCCCTATTCACACACAATAGGTGCCCACATCCAGCTGTCACGGCTGTGGCATCTGGAACTGACTAGCACTGCAGTAATTCTCACGCGTGCGTGCGTGCGTGCGTGCGTGCGTGCGTGCGTGCGTGTGTGTGTGTGTGTGTGTGTGCTTGAGTGTGTGTGTTCGTGAGTATGTGTGTGTGTGCGTGTGTGTATGAACAACAATGTTTTAATTGCAGCTGGACTGGACCGTAATCTAACCTCAAGAATGTCATGTGCCTTTCTTCAACAGGCATAAGTCCAAGTGACCTCAAAAACAGTGCGGCCTCTTACAAGGGTAAGACACACACACACACACACACACACACACACACACACACACACACACACACACACACACACACACACACACACACACACACACACACACACACACACACACACACACACACACACACACACACACACACACACACACACACACACATTCCCTGGTGCTTCCCAATTAGCTGTTCAGTACTCATTGACTGGCGGCAGTCTTCAAAGCAGAGGGCCTCCCACTGCTCGCCAGCCTCTTGCCTGGCCTGTGCAGCTCCACTCAGCTTTCGTGAGCTCCAGGGTTGCCAGATGTGTGATAATTATCGTATTTGTACTATGACTTTGTCCATTTTGTCCTCTGTACAATTATAAAAGCATAATGTATGATCATTTCAGTTGTTATTCAGTTCATTTAGATGCCCTGAAACAACAATTTGGGTCTTGTACCGTAATTTCCTCCCAAAAACGATTTGAGGTTTTGGTACGATAATTCAGCATTTTCCATCTGGCAACACTGGTGAGCTCCACTACTCGGACTGGGAGGGCACAAGTTGTCTCCGCCTTCAGAAAGCATGGCTTCATCCATCCTTCTGCCATCCTCGCCACCAACAAATTCCTTCAAAAACGTTTTCTGTTTCTCTCTAAAGCGTCAATATAGTCTAAAATCTGTCCTGTGACTCCTCAATGCGAGCTGCCATTGATATTGAAGCAATAAATGCTCCGTCTATTTTCTGCTTGGAGACATGGAATCCTGCTGCAGTGTTCCAGACCGCCGTGTGTGTTGTGGCTCCACCAGGGGGCTCCAGAGCTACACACACACACACACACACACGCGGGCACACACACGCACATGCGCGCGCGCACACACACACACACACACACACACAGAGAGAGAGAGAGGTCTGGTGAGAACCAGGCTATCGCACTGCTGGTTTCTTGATTTAAAAAAAATCAAGATACAGTACGCAAGATATTTATTGCCATCAAAAGTTAATGCTGAACACATCGGGGGTCTGATAGTGTGATCAATTTTACCGAAAGGGGAAGGCGTTTCTAAGGCTATGTTACATCGAAACATATACAAACAAGGTAGGCTACTTTGGAAAGCTTTTTGTAATAAATGGGCTGAACATGTTTGGATGACCCTCCCCTAGCGAGCTTTAAAAAAATGGAGGACCCTCCCCGCAGCAATGAAAAAAAATGACACGACCCTTCCCTATTTTCCTCCGGTGACCCCGAAAATAAATAACGAACAGTCCCTAAGCATTCTGATGGCTTCAGGGAAGAAGTTGTCCCTTCTTCAGCTGGTGTGGACGTGCATGCTTCTGTATCTGCAGGCAGATGGTAGTAGGGTGAAGTGTGTACAGCTGGGGTGGTGTGACGTTATGCGTTTGACCTTCCTTACACATTGTAGATTATTAAGACTATGGATGTTGGGTCCTTCAGTGTTTATAACACATTGACTTGATTACTCGCTGGAAGGCTCTTCTTTCTTGAGCAGTGCTGTTGCCATACCAGGCTGTGAAATTACCAAGAGTACTTTCTATTTCATCATTTCAATATTTCATTGTTTTACTGCTGGGGTGGGGAACCTCCGACCCCTGGTATAATTTGAATGTTATACAGTTTCACATGAAATAGGACATGTTTTGTAAAGAAATCTTAGAAATTACATTTGCAGTACAATTAAGTTATATTTTCAGTGGACATAGTGAAGTTGGGGTCTGTTGTAAAGGTGGCCGCCTTCTATATAGGCCTAAAGTGCAGGGGGAAATCCTGCTTTGTGGTTGGTCATTGTACAGTCAGATTAAATTGGCTCTACGTGGCCCCCAGACCGAAATGAGTTCGACACCCCTGAGCTTGACCATTCTTCCAAAAGCGCATTGGTGATCTCAAACGCAAGAAAACTCGACTACATCTGCGCTCTAATTCATCCCAAAGGTATTCTATCAGGATTAGGGTTAGGACGCTGTGCATGCCAGTACATACAATAGTCTGTCATCCATGTCTTTATGGACCTTATTTTGTGCACTGGTGCTCAACCATGTTTGAAGAGGAGGGGGCCCGCTCCATATTGTTCCCACAAGGTCAAGGTCATGGGAGCATGCATTTTAAAGTTCGTTTCAATGGAACAAAGGGGCTCTAGGCCCCACCCCCTGAGAAACAACCCCACACCATTATTCCTCTTCGGCCAAATTTCACACTTGGCACAATGCAGTTGGAAATCTTCTCTTCTGCCAACCTCCCACCAGAGAACGCATATCCACTGCTCTAGAGTCCAGTGGTGACATGCTTAAAGTTTACACAGCACTGCATCCAACACTTTGCATTGCACTTGGTGATGTTTGGCTTGGCTTGGAACCCATTCCATGAATTCCTACTGTATATACTTATGCTAATCTGGAGGTCACAAGAAGTTTGGAGCTCTGTGGCTTTGCAGAAAGCCAACGATTTCTGTGCACTATGCGCCTCAGCATCCACTGAGCCCTCTCCGCCAGTTTACGTGGCCTGGCCTACCACTTTGTGGCTGGGTTATTGTTCCCAAACTCTTCCATTTTCTTATAATAAAGCTGTCAGTTAAATGAAAAATACTTGGGAGTGAGGAACATTTCATGACTGGATTTGTTGTACAGGTGACACCCTATGACACTTCCATGCTGGAATTCACTGAGCTCCTGAGAATGGCCCATTCCTTCACAAATGTTCCTAAAAAACAGTCAGCATGCCTAGGAGCTTTATTTTATACACGTTTGGCCAGGCCAAGTGATTAGGACACCCGATTCTAACCATTTGGATGGGCTAGCGAATACCTTTGGTAATATATTGGGTAACACTTTACTTGACTGTGGTGTCATATGCATAACATGACAGTGTCATAAAAGTCATCAAAACGGTGTCATGACACAGTCATGGAGGAGTCATAAACAATATGTCAATGTCATAAACATTTTATGGTCATGAAA
>NC_085877.1:3930208-3987708 GCF_034702125.1 Engraulis encrasicolus
GTGGGATACATTTGATAGGCCTATGTACCCCAATGGCGATTACAAACATATAATGTAGTTTGTAACATAGCCTACTCCATAATGTTACTCTATATTAGTAACATAATTTGAATACGTTGGATTATTTAATGTACATATTACCATGACTTTTACAGACACACTTTGCACTGAACTGTCAGATTTCACCTGTGCCTTTTATTCTTCTTTTTGCCGATGATCACAACTGAACAAACTTCATATGTTCGACTAGATCCAATTTAGCCTGTTCTAAAAACAAGCTTTCGATGGTGAAAGATTCTGCCTGTGTCCATTTGAAAACGTCCAATTTTATTGCCCACATTGTTTGCTTAATGTCACCTTTCTCAAGTCTGCTTCTGTGCATATCTGTGTGTGTGTGCGTGTGCGACATGCTTATGTGTGTGCGTGTGTGCGCGAGTCTGTCTGTGTGTGTGTGCTGACATGTCCCCAGAGGCGGTTGGTCTCTCCACCGCTTATTCAGTTTTGTGTCGTCTTCACCTTGCCTAACCAGTACAGGTAATTGCCTTCCTTGTCAACCTGCTACCCTGTGCCTACACTGTAAAACATTGCAAACCAGTTAAACGTAAAAAAGGTAAGTTGCCCTGCTGCCTTAAGTTTGTAAGTTTACTTTACTTTTATTTTTCAGGGCATTGCACATTAACGAACATACATAGCATGTATATGTGCTAGATTATAGCACAATGGCGAATTTCCATCTGGTGTCCAAAATAAGTTAACTTGAGGCTAAACTCAACTCGAGGCTTTCTCAAGTTGAGTTAACTTACAAAGTTAAGGCAGTAGGGCAACTTCGGTAAAACTACTATGTATAGTCTGCTCGTTGAGCTGCATGATTTATTTTAGTTTAGTATTTTAGTTTCCAGGGATGGACTTTCTCCCTTCCCCGCTATTCACTCATTCTGTCTTTCTCTCTGTCTGTGCATGTCTGTCAAAAACGTTCTTCTTCTGTTTTGGTTCATGCAAACATGCTGAATTCTGGTGGCTGTGTTTCATATATCTGTATTTAGATATTGTGGTAGATCAAAGGGCAACATCAAAGCAAGGAATGAGCAGGGGATTTTGTTAGTACATTGTGCTGTATTAAAGGGTCTGGGAACATTAGTTATACACTGTCTCAAAGAAGCACTAACTCCACTAACCACTATTTTCCACTCACCAGAAGAGTAACACAAACTTCATTACCTCCGCCAAGGAGGTTAGGTTTTCGGTCGTGTTGGTTTGTCTGTCTGTTTTGTTTGTTTGTCTGTCTGTCAGCAGGACGACTCGTATTTGGATTTGGATGAATCTTTGTGGAGTACTTGGAAATGTTATGTTATGAACGAATTTGGATGAAACTTGAGTTGAGCTCTTGGAAATGACAAAAAGAACAAGTCTGTATCTTTTAAAGATCCTTCACCATTGAGGGACAGGGCAAATTTTGACATTCCATTTTCTAACTCCAAAAAAGGCAGAAAGACTTAAAAAATTTATAGGGTGTGTAACATAGTCAAATGTTCTATCACACAGCTTCCTTGGCGGAGGTCTGCACTCTCTGAGTGCGTTTCTAGTTATCGACTGGCTTGGGGGTTCTCAATCACAATTGCATGCAAAGGATCTGTAAATGTTTTTGTGTTGATTGCCATGTGGCCTTTTATATATAGAGTGAATTTGCAAATCTGTGACCCTAAACTACCCTAGGGTAGCATATCTCATAGTTTGTGGTCATAATATCCACTTTTTTTATAGTTAGTAAATAGCATGATGTATTAACACTCTCTCTCTCTCTCTCTCTCCCTCTCTCCTCTGACTTTCTACATGTTTGTCTGTATCCTTCGGTCTTACTAAACGTACTCTTCTGTCTCTTTCTGAAACAGGTGATGAAACGTGTCAAGACATCTTCAGAGACTTCTCTCAAATGGCCTCCCACAATCCAGAGAAGCTGAAGCGTCGCAGCACCGATATTAAGATCCTCTGAACTGCAGAGTGCAGTGTTTCACAACCGATTTACGACCTGCGTGTTACTCGTTGACGTTTTTACTTTAGCACACACACACACACACACACACACATAGGCCTACACACACACACACACACTCCTCTCCAACGCCCCTCTAAACAGTTGTTTTGTTAGGCCTCTTTTGTTAGGGAGAATGTCTTTGTCACTTCCTTCGTTTTTTCAATTACTGCTTGTCCAGTAAATGTGCATTCCACTCGTCAGCCTGAACTTTGACCAAGCCTACCAATATCTTTTGCACTATGAGAAATCATATTTCTCAGAATTGTCTTAAGCACGAACATTGGGCTTCTTCCTGATGAAATACTGTATGAATTTTGTCCTGGGAAATCTCTTTGTATTTCATCTTGTATGAACATTCTGAGTTGTTCATAAACTTCATTGTGCTCATGAACATGAAGAATAAACGTGTGCTGAAAGCAGTGTTGGATGATGCTTGTCAATATTACTTACAGCTGATCTATTCTGCCCTACAAAGGCAAAGTGCTGTAACTACATATTTTTTAAAAATTGAATTTAGACAGAAAATGATCTTCATTACATCTCCATTATCTGGTGGCAAAGCCTTATATGGTCTACATGTGTCCGGTTTTAGAGATATTGCTTTGTGAAATTTGCAGTAACCACAATATCCAACCTAATGCCGAGGCGTTGAGGTAATTTTTCTCAGTTTCAATGTTGATGTAGTAGTTACTGCATTTTCCCCTTGTAGGACAGTACTGCCCTACAATTTAAGAACGCAGTAACTCTGAAAACTGCAAACTGAGAAAAAAGGCTTCAAAGTTTCCTATATGGCGCGACAACTGTGTTGTCGGTAAAGTGATGGTGACACTTCCTGGTAATGCTTTTTTAGGATAGAAATTAAATGCACACAAAAAAAACTCCCGCAAAAACAACATTTATGTGTCTTTTTGCCACAAAAAAACAGAGTTACTGTGTTCTTGGCTGGTATTACTGCCACAAAATGGAGTTACCAATTCCCATTGGAAAGTTTTTTTTTCAACCATTTTGAGTTACTGCGTTCTTGTTTTGCACGGCAGAGTAGCATATTATCTACTGTGGTGCAGCAGCCATACCATATATCAGCAAGCACTCAATGGAGCCTGGGCTGCAGGAAATTGTGTGTCTACTGGCCGCTGGTGATCCCTTTGGTTTTCTTTTTGGTGTTTAGACTAGAGGTGGTCACATGCGGCCCCCAGTCATTTCATCTGGCCCATGGAGCCTTTACAAGACAATATTGTTGAATCAAAACGACGAATATTCTCACTTAACTTTCTTAAAACAGCAAGTGGTCTTGCAGGTGTGAGATTAATCAAGGCCACATCTACAGGTAAATGTGAAGGAGTGAAATGGCCAAAAAGTTTAGTGTAGATAACAGCTTGTCTTATTGGTGCAGGCATGTTGCCTGCGAAATCTGGGACTAGAGTCAATATTCTAAACCCAATTTGGCCCTTGGGACACAATAATTGCCCACCCCTGGTTTTAGACCAAGGCTGTTCTCTCTCTGCCAGTTTCAGGACTTCCTTCTTTATAGGCTTGTCTCCCTCTGAGATGAGTCTGACCTCCATCACTAACTCTAGGACATGTCTCATTTACTGGGGTTGACAATGCCTAACTAAAAATATGACTCGACAAAAACCCATTTCACAACGTCAAATGTGTAAACCACCAGTAAGCCCTGGACCTTGACCCACAGCATTCCAAGAAACACTGGGGGGCACTATTTAATTAGTGACTCCTCAGAGTTAAGTTAACCCAGTGGTCATTTCGTTGACCCAGGAGATTAGGTGAATGGTCAAGGCAGCAAAGGACTTCATTCAGCTCACTAGCCACTAAAAGATGGCAGAATTGCTTCCCCTTCTGTATAGATAAATGTAACGCCATGGCTCCAATTTATGGCATCAAATCATAGCCTCTTACTTCAGATGGGCCCGTGGATGACAGGACTGGATTAAGATGGCTTGAGGCCCCTAGGCTAAAGTTGCTGTGGGCCCCCCCGGAAGGCAAATTTTGCAACAAATTTAAAACATCTACAATATTTTGGTGAAACTTCCCCCTAGTTACGTAAATGTCCAAATAGTGGGTTATGAGAAGCCCTTTGGAAAATAAATGAATTAATTAATGAACTGTGTAAATATATGCAGAGAAATAGAGGAAGGAGGTGAATTTTTTTTATTAAAAGTTGCTCAAAAAAGTGTGATGGAACCTCAAAGATACAGAGAGGTAGGCCATGTTTGTATAACAGCACTAAACCACAATCCATTCAAAAATTGTGACTTAAATCAAGAACATTAAGTAAACATTAAAGAAAGTGGCCTTAAGCGCCTCCACACGCTGATTCTGACAGCACTGCAGTTCCGACAACTTGGTTACCCATGCACATTGGTGCAGAGGTGCGATAAACAATGAATGGTCAATTTCATCAGAGCAGAGCATGGATAAACATGGGTCTTCTCTGACAAAATAAAGCTCTGCTGTAACGGGCAGCCGGTATGCAGGGTTGTATTGAAAACAGCTGAATCAAACGTTGGCAGAGTAGTGGTCGGCACTTTGTCAGAATTGGTGTGCGGAGGCCCTAATACAGCACCTCGACTCCGATCAACAAGTCAAAGAATCAAAGTAAGGGATGAACAGTTATACTCGTACTCAAATTACTCATTCTGCAAACACACCAAAGGCATTTGAATAATAGACAAAATCTATTTGTCATAACTGTACACAGAGTGAAGGACCAGATCCTTGGGTGTGCGTTTGATAGACAATGCAATACCTGTTTGGCATACTTAACAATATTGTACATTTAACTCAATATTTTAGCAGCCATGATTCATAACAGACATTGTGAGACATTGAGACTAACACGCATTTGCCTGTCGCACCTTTTCATACTCACACACTTGTGTGCATGTAACAAACATACGCACCCGCTCACAAACAGGCCACAATGTTAGTAAAGCAGACAATATCTCAAAATGAAAAATTCATAAACAAACTGTATAATTACACTATGGGCAAAACCCTACATCTGCAAAGAAAAATCTGTGAAGGAGAGACATCTGATGATTCATAGCCTCAGATATTCAATTCTCCTTTCTTGCTTTCAATTCTAAAAAGATTCGGTGTCACTCCTGCTGGAGGTAAAATCAGGATAAAATGTAGGGCCTAGTGTATGTTTTGCAAAGATACTTGAGTTGCCGCCCAAGTGGGAATACAGTCAACTGCCAGATTTTAAGATTAAATTAAATTAAATGTTATTTAATTAAGTGGGATTATGCAAGAGTTGCGTAGGATCTTGATAACGTTTTGCAAGATGTCATGGAACACCAAAAATATTTTCACTTGTGTCGTCTTGGCGGCTACTTATAAGCTGATTTACTAATATTTTTTGAAATGAAAAAGACCACAAATTAGAGAACATGTACAGTAAGTGCTTAAACTTTGATCACTATCTACAGTGACACCAAGATTTTTCAGCAATAGCCATATTGCGTCAAGAATGGCACTTATCGGACCTGCTGTGGACTAATGTTCGGGCTCTGGGTTACTACACTGGCGACCCAGGTTCGATTCTGGCCTGGGTCATTTGCCGATCCTTTCCCCGTCTCTCTCTCCCCACTAATTTCCTGTCTCTCCTCCACTGTCCTGTCAAAAATAAAGGCCAAGAAGACCTAAGGGATATATATATTTAAAAAGAATGGCACTTATCGTAAGTATCGTGTCCCTCATCTCAAATATATTTATTCCATTTTGTCATATCTTTTGCCAAACCTCACATAGGCCTACTAACCAAAGACTCAGAAGTGGGCTTAATCTGTATTATCTATCTATGACACCATGTACTGTAGCCTATAATAGGTAAAAAAAAACAATCGAGCACCATTTATTCTGATAGCATATGAAAGAAAGACAGAGATTGAAACCTCCACCAATTGAAGCCCACCGCATCTTTTCTGTTAAACTCACATAATAATATAAGCAACCTTAATCGCAACGTTGAATTTCGGAACTCAAGAAACACTGAAAAGGCTGAGAAGCAGAGAAGAGCCTTCTTGGCCTCATCTTGATCATGAAGGATGGAGAAGGTGCCACATCTTGAAAAGCTGAAGGAATCCCTTTTGGAGAATGGAGACAATTACCAGTACATTGTCTGATATCTGATTGTCATCGATTGACACTGTGTCAGCACATGTTCCAACCGGCCCTGCTCTGTTTAGTGTCACTGTCAAGCTGATGGTCAAGATCATTTCAACATTCACATAATATCTTTGGATCCCAGCAAGAACCAAGTGTGTGCCTATTCTGAAGGAAAACACACAAGAAAGAAATGTCATGCTTCCAAGTTAATACTACAGTAGCCTACTAAACTATTCTGCAGAGGACATTACAACTTTAACAATGTAGTGTACTCTCAGCAATTGCTGTTCATGTTGGGACTACGTAGTGGATGTCACTGAGTGCGTTTATATGCAGTTCGGTATCCTGAATATGAGGCATATCCCGGTTATGATCATATTCGGGATAGGGTGTTTATATGAGCACAGAACTTCATATCCCAGTCTACATTCTTGGCCGTTATAGAATTCTCTTCAAATGCGTGTAGCCTGGATACCAGCAACAGCGTTCTATGGGAAGCCTCTGTATTCGGAATAAGGTGTTCACATGCGTCAGTATCCCGACTTCTGTCGGAATACTCCACCTAGCATATCCCGATTTCTCAGTATCCCGAATAAGCCCTTACTGAAGTCGGGAAAAGGTGTTTATATGCTCAAACGCAAATTCGGGATACTTAATATCCCAATCATATTCGGGATACTGAACTGCATGTAAACGCAGTCACTGACAAGAAACACTGAAGAATGTAGTAGTATTTCCCTGAGCTGTCGTGGGTTTCATGGCCAGTTAGCCATTTATCAGACCTGCTAACATAATAACAGCATTATCAGCCAGCCAGGTCTTGACATCCATGAACTCATCTACTGAAATGGTGTAGTAATCAGGATCAGTTGGGAAATTCCTAACCAGAATGCATTGCGCTTTCGCAGTGGGCATGCGCGCTGCACAGACTGCAGCAGCCTGCACATCCTGCGCCAACACGAACGAGCCCAGTGTCACATTTCATGAAGGACAGATTACAGGTCACAAACATATTTATGATTGGCTAAAATCAGATGCAAGTGTTTCAAACCTCAACAGTTCACCCCTTGAAATCAGCAGGTTCAGACCCTGCGTATGAAATTAGTACAAGTGGATGGTACAGAACAGAATTGTGCACTAAAGGCAGTGGCATATTTTTGCCAGTGGTACATTTGTTTCGTAAATGTCATCAGGCAGTTTTCGGCTTTCGTGCATAATACACTTACAACCCCAACCCCACTCAAAGCACTTTACCTAGACCACCCCCTCACACACACACACACACACACACACACACACACACAGCTCAGACACCCATCAACTCTACACGTCATGCACTATAAGTACCCCACACCATACATACATGTGCACACTTGCAGTACGAGTACAGGTAGATCAACTGAAATTCCAGTATGTCAAAGTGTGTCATACTTTCCCAATACTTCAACACACGTGGCAATTAGATACCCTTGTATCTTTGTGTAGTGTCCCTGAAACACCATTTGGAAGTGATCACTTCATTCTAATGTGGAGTGTTGCACCTAGTCTGGAAGGAGGGCCTTGCTAGACCTTAAAAATGGTTCAATACGTGTAATGCTAGCCAGACTATTTGGAGTCGAAACAGTGACAAAAACAAAAACTGTGAAACCCTCATTCCATCACAGAGAGACATGGGTAGAAGTGATTTGGCCTAACCACCTGAGAAAGCAATAAGGCATGTCAGACCTTGCCTCTTGGAGTTAACGCGCGTATAGTCTTTCACCGTCTCACTGCCCCCCTGGTCCTGTTTCAGTGCAATAGTCTGGATCTGTGGGATAGATTTTCCCAGACAGGGATGTTAAGTGGATCATTGACTCCCTAAGATTTCTCCTTAGGTTCCTCTGTCATGGGAGTGCCTCCCTCTGCATCACTGTGGGCTTTTGGGACGGCGCAGGAGCAGAAGCCGGGCAGAGTGGTGGTGACTGCGGAGCCGAGGAGAAGGAAGCCTCCTGCCATGGCGAAGGAGGCAGAGTAGCTGCCTGTGGTGTCCTTCAACCAGCCTGTGAGGAACATGAAGGCACATTTCATTCATTACACTTATAGTTATTTACAGGGTATTGGTTACAGTTCCTGGAGCAATGTGGGGTTAGGGGCCTTTCTCAAGGGGCACTTCAGCCACAGATGGAAGTGTAAAGAGGAACTTTTGAAAATAAAAGTCCATTGTGCTGTGTTCAAAATGTTTTTTGTAGCTGGTAAAATACAGCTGCTCAATAATTCTGGTCGCTTCAGATCATTTAAAAAAAATGCATGGAATGTGGAACGAGAGTGCTCAACCCAAAACCCAAACAACCCAACTCTTATCTGTTTTGGTACCATCAACTAACATTGTTCTAGGCCAAGAGGTTCCCAAACCTTACCATGACAAGGCCCCCAGGGGTCCCGGGCCCCAATCTTGAAAACTGCTGGCCTAGGCCAAGGCCACTGCTGAAATAAACAATCTCCCCTGAAAATCCGAGATAGAAAAAAGCTCTCCGTCAATGTTTAGAATCAAGGCTGTCTTCATACCAGTGGAAAGCATAGTTGTTAGCAGTTAGCAACTTCGGTAGTTGGCAATGGGAAATTGCATTGCAAACAACAAAGTAGCTAACAAAGTTGGCAACTTTGGTTTCCAGAAATGCACCCCTGCTAAGATAGGGCTCCCAAGCAGAGCGGCTCCTCAGGACCCGCCCCCAGTGTCCCACACCTCGCACACCTCCGCTTAAAGGAGAATTCATGTGCATTTCAATGTGCAGTTGTACTGCTCATGTTACCCTTGACTTGTCAGTACACGACAACACAGTATTTTCTTCATCCATGTCTGAGATCCTCCACATGCTGATGGGGCCATGATTTGTTAAGATCTTTTTATTTAAACGACTTAGCACACTCAATATATCATCCCAAAAGGTTATTAAACATCAGCAGAGATTTTACAACACAGCAATAACTTTTGAGATTATATTTTGTCTATGTTAAGATTTTGTTTTCAAGCAAACCATGCCCCCCATTAGTAAGGCCAGGATCTCGGAAAGGGCTGGGAAAAATATGCAGATGGTCAGGTACTGACAAGCCAAGCCAAGTGTAGCTTGACTAATTCAACTGCATGTTCAAATTTACAGGAATTCTCCTCAAACACCCCCAACCTGATGGCCAGATCTTGGGACCTGCATGCAATGTGTGCAGTGAATGTGTGTGAATTCCAATGAATGTGCATTGATGTGTATTGTATGGTGACACAATTGTTAAATCGTGTAGTTTGAGCCTGGCTTTAGAGTACATTAATGAATGTATGTAACTTAATGTACTAAACAGTATAGTATACTTTTATATACTTGAAATGTTCTTAAAAATAGGTATACATTCTAGTACACTGAAACTATAAAATATCCCCATAATGCACAACGTACCTCCTGTGGCACGCCGCAATAGTCATTGAATAGTTAAGTACATTATAGTAAACTACACTCCAGTACTATGACATAACACAGGGCCTTTAGTAATGCACCATGACTTGGTCATTGCCATTCTGGTAACATCAAATGTATAATGGCGTGCCTTAACAGGTTTAAGTTAATAAAAAAACTGTACTTCAAAAGCAGTATACTCGTACTACAATAAACTGCTTTTTGCTAAGGGTAAGAAGTGTCTCCTTTGTGTGCTTGCTTGTATGCCATTAACTGATTCTTTATTTGTCTCAACTGACGACTGGCCTAGCATATCTGCTCCTGACTTAGAGTCCCCCACCCCACCCCACCTCTTCTGCTCTTCGACCCGACACTTGCCTGACAGAGGAGCGCCCAGAAGTCCTCCGATGCTCTCGATGAGCTGCAGCAGACCCAGGGCCCCCAGCATGCGTTCCATGCCCACGATCTCGGGCACCACGGCGAACACCAGCGGCGTCATGGCTCCCGAACACAGCCCCTGCGCCAGGCTGGTGGTGAGCAGCCCCGCGTAGCCCCCCATCGTCCCCAGGGGAAGCGCCAGCAGGAACAGCCCCAGCAGCAGCGTCCACAGACACAGCATGTGCACCAGGCGGAGCCGGCCCAGGTCCGACACCCAGCCGGACAGCACGCGGCCCAAGATGTCCGTCACGCCGGTGGCCGAGATCACAAAGGCCGACTGGTACTCGGAGAAGCCGGCGGTGCGGCTGTGGGCCACCAGGTGCACGTAGGGGACGAAGTAGCCGGCGTTGAAGAAGGTGATGGCCGCCCCGTAGGTCAGGAAGGGGCGCTGCAGCAGCAGAGGGAGCTCGAAGTAGACCGACAGGCGGGACAGCAGCGAGGAATTCTGGACCGTCTGAAGGAGAGGAAGGTAAAGGGATGGAAGGGGTTAATGGTCTTGGCACAGAATAGCCAACATGATCTCCAAAAATTCCGTGCTCCTGGACACGGATGTTAAGGGCACAAAATCCGTGTCCAGGAGCACGGATTTTGCCAAACCGGTTTTCGGTTCAGACCATCCACAGTGCAAACATTGAAAATATTAAGACATGCCCTTATATAGGCAAGGTAAAGCCACGTACACGGAAGATAGGTAGTAAGCCTGCAAACTAGATTGAAAAGCCTATAGGTTAGGGTGTGTGGATAGAGACATCCTGTCATCAACATCCTTCCCATAGTAGGCTAGAAGGACTAGTGTCCAGTCCTGATTTATGTCATAGGGGGCGAACAGAAATAATAAAATAAAAATGCATGAAAAAAAAACATGAAAAAGGAAAAATAAATGTAAAAATTAAATGTAGTCATAAGACAATTAATATAACCGCAGGGAATTCATAGATAGCATCATTCAGTCCATTTGGTTGCAGTGTTTTTAAATAGAAAATCCATCTGGCTTCACATGTCAACAAAGACTGGCTGGTGCAGCTACTTCTACGACTGGGGAGAACTCTGTCAATGCCTATGCTTTTAAGATCATTGGCCGAATGATTGGTCTCACTGAAGTGCGACTGGAGATTTGGGGTCCCCCCCAATTTATTGCACTCCAATGTCCATTAAGACGGATCCTCCCACGGATCCTCCCACATATTGCAGGCCACATGGACAGCTCAGTAAATAAATCACAATAGTGGAATTGCATGTTATGAACTTTCTGATGTTTTAGTGCCTTTTTGTTGTGGAGCTGGTGAACTGGTCCGTTTTTTTGGCGTGACTGCAAGATGTGCAGTTGCGCCAGAGGAAAAAGCCGGTGACGTTTGCCTATTTAAGTGACATGAATACATTGTTACTGCTGTACTATTACTACTACTACCACTTCAGTTTGACTATCAGGATGATAACTCAAGTCAAGTTTGTTCTTATTTGTTTCATATATTGTTCCATACAAACAATACATACACTACCTGTTAAAGGGTCACCACGTTCACACCACACCACACAGGCCTAAGGAATTTGTTGTTGGGAAAAGTATTTGTGGAATTAATTTGGAAGTTAGACAATGCATCACACATTAGCATTCTTCAAAGCTATGTGCAGAATAGGCAAAAATGTATTTTGAACTTTTGACACCCTAAAAATGTATAGTCACATATTTCTGCTCTACGCTTTACACTGATAAATCATGCATGCATGTACACTGAAACATGGGCGAGATAAGATCAGACAGGTCTCATCAGATTCATTCTGATGAGAAGAATTTCATGCAGTTACGGCGACTTAGCCGAGGTAGCATTGCAATGAATGTCATTGGAGAGGGCAGAACTGGAGCATTCCAATGGCTCCGTGGATTTTCTAATAAACCAAAGAAATGTCTATAGAAAGTCGAATGAAAACATAGTATATTCCTAATTTCCTATGTGAAACAAGTTGGTAAGATTTCACTCTCCTCTCCAGTTTACCAATTTGATGGTTAATCAAACACTTTTTTCGCCTCTGGCTGCTCAGTACTTACCTTAGTACTATTTCAAGCTAGTCAATGGATGTCTACAATTTGAATTGCAAAACACAACTGAAGTGAGAAAAGCTGAATAATCAGTATGACCCCAAACTTTTGAACAGTAGTGTGTAGGCCTACTCTTCAAAACAATATACGATAGAGTTGGTTTCATTTTAGAGTTGTATTAATTAGTTCAGAGTTGTATTTATTAGTTTCATTTGAAGTGTTAAGTCCTTTTTCATTTTATATTTCATTTCGTTTTAATTATTATATCCTTTTGTCATGGATTGAGAGTTACATCTATACAGTAAGTATGGATTATTATAATGAAAATGATGAACATTGTTATTGTTGTTATTGTTGTTAAATGAAGATGACAAATAGCAAGTTTGGTTATATTGATCATATACTGCATCTAACCTGCTTATCGCGAAGGGGAAGTTTACTGTCGGTCAAGTCTTTAAAGGGACACTGTGTGAGATTTTTAGTTGTTTATTTCCAGAATTCATGCTACCCATTCACTAATGTTCCCTTTTTCATGAATATTTACCACCACCATGAATAAGCATTCATTCTGACTGGAAAAATTGCACTTTTCATACATGAAAAGGGGGATCTTCTCCATGGTCGGCCATTTTGAATTTCCAGAAATAGCCATTTTTAGCTGCAAAAATGACTGCACTTGGGCCATACTAGAAAATATTAGTTTATTACTTAGTAAACTATCATGAAAAGGTCAAATTTGGCAATAGGCGACACAGTTTAAATGAGCAGCATAGTTGCAGTACCTTTTTTGACCATTTCCTGCACAGTGTCCCTTTATAGTGGAGTCGTAGGCATATGCATTTTTTCTCAGTCATTTCAAATTTGTGTTAAAGTTTGGTTTTCACTCCCAAGTTGAAGTTTAGGGTCTATAGAACAATTTGGGTTCGAGTGTCAAACACACAGATAACAAAATGGCCTGCGGGGGGCGCTCTAAAATATATAAACTGCTATAACTTTTTATTAGTTTAACCAAATTTAACATATGAGGTATGCATGGATTCAGCATTAAGAGGAGGAGCTGGTGAGCTAAGTATTTGGTTACCAGATTAAAGACACACTATGTCATAAACACACTTTTAGTCCATGGACAGCAAAATTCAGGGTTTTTTTAAGATAAAGGGTGGAAATGCCCTCCAAGTTGTAATGAAACATCATTTATTGTTACAAGTTATTGTAAATTAAGCCTGGTATATCATTCAACTTGATTTGTTCAGAATATCCCTTAAGCACAAAGATAACTAGGATACCTATACGCAAATATGGCTGCATAAAGCCTATGTGATATTTAGGACCCAACTTGCAACTTTGAGTTTATGAATTTAGGATCACGAGTATCAACTTTTTCGATGAAGCCATATTCTATTCACACATAAAATCACAAAAAAACGTTATATCTGGAAGAAAATAAATCAATAATAACAATAATAATAATAATAATAATAATAATAATAATAATAATAATAATAATAAGACTGCATTTCCGGAGAGACAATGCTATTGGTATGCTTGCGGATTATGCACACACACACACACACACAGAGCTGTTGTATACACACACAGAAACATGAGGGAAAGAGATAGGTGTGTGTGTGTGTGTGTGTGTGTGTGTGTGTGTGTGTGTGTGTGTGTGTGTCGTGTGTGTGTGTGTGTGTCTCTCTCTGTGAGAGAGATGTGTGTGTGTGTGTGTGTGTGTGTGTGTGTGTGTGTGTGTGTGTGTGTGTGTGTGTGTGTGTGTGTGTGTGTGTGTGTGTGTGTGTGTGTGTGTGTGTGTGTGTGCATGGAGATGCTTCAGGTGCCTTTCAGCAATGGGTGGGTAGGGAGAGGTAAGGGTGGGATTCGAACCTGCAACCCTCTGACAGACCAACACCCTACCCAGTAGGCCACTGCCACTTACTGACAGCAGAGGTCTAAAGTTCTACAAGGCTGTGTGTGTGTGTGTGTGTGTGTGTGTGTGTGTGTGTGTGACTGAAGATTCTAAACGTGACAGTTTGGCAGTCAATGGCTGAGTAATACCGGTATGTGCAGCCTTATTTTTACGCTGTCATATCTCCAAAAGTTTTGCAAGTTGTCAGATGATATTGACACACAAATGGCACAACCCTGCTCTTCATGTCAAAGCTGAGATCACTTTTCTTGGCCAAATTGTTCAGTCAAAAAATTGCCATATTCAGCCCTATGCGCTGAGCTATTCACACATTCTTTTGTAAGTGAATGGGGTCACATCATAGGGATTTTAAAACTGCTCTCTTTGAAACATTTTTTAAGAGTTGGCTTATGATCTTCACACAGTTTGTATTCAGAGCCAATACCTCTCTGACAATGCCTTTACCTAGTTGATACAAAAACCCCAGGACAGGTCACCTCTCACTCTAACTGCCACAGTTTGTGACATTATCATCTTGGCCAGTCTACCATTCATTTCAATGAGGGGGAAAACAGAGAGAAAACTGAGGAAAAACAAGTCTGGTGAACGAATGAAAGGGGGTAGGCCAGCGAAAAATACTCCACCCTGAGACCTTTTCGAGCCGTTCGTTTTGGCACTCGAACCGTGTCTCTATCTCGAACGCTGCAACGATTCAAAGCCGCCGTACTAATGAATGGCGATTCCCATATGCCGAGGTGAATGGAAAAATGTAGAATAATAATAAACTGTTGATGAACAATTAATATGCTTTCCCGCAAGCATACTAAATAAACTGTTGGAGAACAATTAGTATGCTTGCTGGGGGCAAGCAGATTCCTTTGGCAAGCATACTAAATAATACTATAGGACTATTTCATACATGGTAGACACAGTCATCTGCTCTGGGAACTGTCCATTTGTTACCAGCGTAGTTGACAGGAATGAAAACTGTTCTTATTATCTGCATTTGCCAGAAATGCCTGCCAATCTGGTAACAAATGAACAGTTCCCAGATTTGGACTACACTACCAAAGCAATGCAGTTGCCAAAGATGTTTTCCAACTAGAGGTGAAGTGCAGCTGTACTAGTACTTGTACAAATAGACCTGCCAGATCTCGGTGCAAGTGCATGAAGGCAGAGTTAAAGTGCACACGTCTGTGCAAGTGCACATACAATTTCTGTTCTCCGTCATAATTATTGTAGAGTGGAGTATTGGAATAAATGTTAGCCCTATGGTCTTCTGTTTACTTTTTGAATGCAAGAAAAAATGATGTTCCCCATAGTATTTATCATCATCATCATCATCATCATCATCATCATCATCATCATCATTATTATTATTATTATTATTGATTTACTTTCTTCCAGATATAAAGTGTTTAAGTTGTGAATAAAATGATGGCTTGATTGAAAAAAGCTGGTACTCATGATCCTAAATTCATAAACTCAAAGTTGCAAGTTGGGCCCTAAATATCACATAGGCTTTATGCAGCTATATTTGTTTATATGTATCCTAAGTATCTGTGTGCTTCAGGGATATTCTGAACAAATCAAGTTAAGTGATAACCCAGGCTTTATTTACAATAAATTGTAACAATAAATCATGTTTCATTGCAACTTGGAGGGCATTTCCACCCTTTATCTTAAAAAAGCCTGGATTTAGCTGTCCATTGGCTAAAAGTGTGTTTATTACATAGTGTGTCTTTAATCTGGTAACCAACTATTTAGCCCACTGGTTTCTCCTCTTCATGCTGAATCCATACACACCTCATATGTTAAATTTGGTTTAACTAATCAAAAGTTATAGCAGTTTATATATTTTAGAGCGCCCCCCGCAGGCCATTTTGTTATCTGTGTGTTTGACACTCGAACTCAAATTGTTCTATAGACCCTAAACTTCAACTTGGAAGTGAAAACCAAACTTTAACATCAATTTGAAATGACTGAGCCTATTACGACCCCACTATTTAAAGTCTCAAACCTCGCATGCTAACTGATTTCTCAGAGTGTCCCTCTTCACCAGTGTCGAATTTATCAGACCACGCAAGAGAATTATCCTCATCGGTAGCTCTAAGGCATGGTCTTGACAGAAATGTGCATATAAGGACATAATAAACATTACATGACAAATGTGTTCCTACAGGTCTGTGTATGTTACAGAGTTGTTGGCTCTTCCAAACTGTATCACAGAGACTACTAAGATTTATACAACATACATCTATTTAAATAGAGCAGTATCACAACTATGAAGTTGACTTAAAGCGCTTTCAAAATACACACAACATACACATTCACACACCAGCTCTGGAGGCTGCCGTACAGCGCCAATTGTCCAAGGTTCACGTGAGAAAGTGCACACACACACACACACACACACACACACACACACACACACACACACACACACACACACACACACACACACACACACACACACACACACACACACACACACACACACACACAGTAGTAATAGCAGTCCTAAAAAAGATTACTCTGGAAGTGATCAAAACATGGCCTAATTTCATTACATCAAGACCTAGCGTAGTAGCGCTGGAAGACTGTGTAGGTCTACTTATCTGAAAGGTTATGAGCAGTTATACTGGTTAAGCTGTTTTTTTTTACCCCATACATTCCAACACTTACGTATTCTCCCCCAAATGTAAAGGGTATAACTCCAAATGCCGCTAATCCTCGATTTACCACACCCACTGGAGATATACAAGGAGACAAAAGTCCACCCAGAATAATCAATTAACTTATTAAATATAAGTTTGATGATATTTTCCATAGATTATTTGCTTAAAGCTTATTAAAGCCATTAAAGCTTATTTCAAATCAAACATTTTCAAAAGTTAAAAATCTAAAGAGGTAGATACATTTTCCCATACATATTCATGGAATCCTGGCCCATTTCAACATGCAATTGTATTGCTTAAGCTACCCTTGAGTTGGTAAATGGTAAATGGACTGCTTTTCAATTCAATTTCAATTCGACATTTCTTCATGTTCCAATTTCAAACAAAGAAGGCAATAATTAATTGAAAAAAAAACACAATGTGCAAATTAGTGAACCATACTGCTGATTTTTTTTAGCAAACTGAACTCAGTCAACAAAGTTTTCAGTTAACTTCTGAGGGGTTTTGGTACGGTCTGAATGTTCACAGATGCACAGAAACTGCCGGGTCACAGGTCTGAGTTCATTTAAATGGCTGAAAGGGACCAAGTGTGAAAATGCCCTAAATTTCAATTTCAATTCCACTTTCATCTTATCCCAAGACACAATCATTTAAAAGCACTACACGTTTTTGGGTAACATAATTCGTCTGACCTTTTCCATGGCCTTGGTGAAGGTGACGGGCCGAATGAGAGCCCCGCAGGCCACCATATTCAGGCTCATGCCCCCCAGGATGAGCAAGGCCCCCCGCCAGGCGTACGTCTCCAGCAGGAACTGGAAGAGCGGCGAGAAGGCAAAGGAGGAGAGCCCCACGCCCGTGAAGCCGATAGCCATCGCCAGAGAGCGCCGGCGGGTGAAGTACTGCATCACCGCCCCCACAGTGGGGGTGAAGATGAAGGCCCAGCCAATACCTTAAAGTCAAGACGGAGAAATTAACAGACAGTAGCCTCTTAGTGAAAATGAGGTCGCTGGTGGGCCTTTTCACTATTTGCTGAAAATACTCAACTACATCATAACAACATCGCCATGACAATACCGAGAGCCTTAAGTAAAAGATTAAGACATAGCCATTACAATTTTGGTGACAGTAAGGTTATAACCTTGGCTCTACGCGAAGGGGTTACATGACAACAGAGGGATATGTTGAGAACAAGCAAAAAGCTAATCTTCGTAAACAGAGATAATCATATCATTAGCACAAAAAAATACATTTATAGAAGATGCGCAGCCAGCTGCTGGTGTGGTGCAGTGATGCAAACTGTAGAAAACCAGCAGGTACATTTGCATAAGAAACTCAAGAACATTTCCACATTAATTAGTATACCATGGTATGCAAAGGTCTGGGTAGTAAACGTATGATGTCATTTCAACTGTGTTTCCCATTCCCAGATTTGATATTTTCATGAATGTGCATATTTACCATTAATTTACAAATAAAGTAATACTTACTGATCTGATCAAAGTACAGTAAGTTTTGCCAATGATTGAATGATGAAATGTAATTAACTGTTAACTAACTGGCTAGTGAATACGTGTTTGAGAAGCAAGATCCTGGATGGACAGGAGAAAGAGAGTTGCTGTGTCTCATATCGTGCACTTGTGCACTTCAGACACTATGTTTCAGTGCGTAGGCAGCTCACGCTAAAAATATTGGTAAATTCAGTGCACTGAAACCGCCCGGGTGATGCTCTGTCAACGCCCAAAAACGCAGTGCTTGAATGATGGACACTGCACGAGCACGCACTAAACGGCCGCCATGCTGTTAATGAAATGGAAGAAACGTGGCATTCAGTTCAGTAGAAGAGTATGGTCAGACACCAACCTTTTACAAGCCAAGCCAAGTATTGTATGCGAGATAGTTGCCAGTTGGGGTGAGGGAAATGTAAATACAAGCACAAGACGCTTTGCAACGTAAATAGTAGCCAAGCGATATTTTGGCAGCTTACAGTGAGGGCAGAGTGCATAGTGCACAAACTTTTCCACGACACTATGCACTAAAGACCTCAGTGCACTGTAAGCATTGTCAGTACACTGACACAATGGCATGATATGAGACACAGAAATAGACAAAGCACCTGTGATAAGGAGAATGAGAGAGACAAAGCACCTGTGATAAGGAGAATGAGACAGAGTTAGGGATGCAAATTATCGATTAATTCATTAATCATTAGTTGATAGCCTTATCGATCGACTTAAGATTAATTGATAAGCTGCGCTTTCTCACCGAAATCTCAATGCGTCTGGAAAAAAACTACTAAATCTAAACATTTTAAATAAAAATTGAGATAAAATGCCACATTTAAATTAATTCTATTTAAATTCTTTAATCCAAAGGTGATTTAAATATTCCCACTATTCACACCGCTCTTCACACACCCTCTTCACATGTCCATTTCACCTAAGTCTCTTGTCAGTCGAAATGTCGATTAATTGTGATTAATGTTTTTTAATCGATTAACGCATTGATCGATTGATCGATTAATCGTTTGCATCCCTAGACAGAGTGCCTGCGATATGGAGAATGAGACAGAGTGCCTGCGATAAGGAGAATGAGAGAGACAGAGTACCTGAGATAAGGCCCATGGTGAGGTAGAGATGGGTGAGGGAAGTGGCTTGCGAGGCCAGTATGAACCCCAGCCCTGACAGGAGACCGCCGATCATTACTATGGGACGAGTTCCATACATGTTGCAAAGGGCCGTAGCCAAGGGACCTACACAGATTCACGAAAAAAAGAAGAAAACACAATTACAGACTTAAATGACACACTAAAAATGGAATCAAGTACTACTGTATGCTCAGCATGCCCTGGCATGTATATGTGTCTATTGATAACTTATTTTTATTTATTTTTTGCCTTTATTTCTGACAGTACAGTGGAGGAGAGACAGGAAATGTGTGGGGAGAGAGAGACAGGGAAGCATCGGCAAATGACCCAGGCCGGAATCGTATGTATTTTTTATCCATTTTTATGTAGGCCTATATTATGTAACATTTTTCCCAGTTGTTTTCCTATTTCACTGGTTTCGTAGCTCAGCTCGACAGGTAGTTCATTTCAACACAAAAGTGGCCTGATGTTCTGTCGAGGTGAGCTACCAGCCCACAGGTGTGTACCGAATCGTAGGTCAAATCGGGGGAGGGGGTGTATCAAACCGCAGGTCAAAAATCATGATACGAACTGAATCATGAGTGGAGTGTATGGTTACAGCTCTTGAGTTACTGGACAATGGACAAGCCAACATTACATAACATCTAGTAGATGCTTTTGCCAAAAGCAATTTACAATCAAACAACACCATCAAACAAATGTTGACCATACAGTAGGGCACTTACTGAAGAGCTGCTGCATGGCCAAGCCGATGGAGGTGATCCAGGACACTGCCTGAGCGGTCTCGCCGAAGTACTGCACAAACTCCACAAAGAACACTCCCAGGCTACGGATGAGGCCATACACCAGACAGGACACCACAAAGAGCGCCCCCACCACCACCCAACCCCACCCGCCCTCTGGGGGCTGCTGCTGCCTCTTCACCGGCTCCTTAGCTGTCATGGCTGCATTTAGGACAGGGACAGAAGGAGAAACAAAAACGTGAGAAAAAATATTATCCTGTTAAGACACAGCGTTAACATTTTTTGCTGTCACCAGAATGACAATGAACATGTCGTAGTGCATTACTAAATGCCTTGTGTTATGTCATAGTATTGTAATGCTATGGTAGTTAACTTTTCAATTACATTACATTACAATTAGCAGATGTCTTTGACCAAAACGACTTACAAAAAGGAAATTTAAGCAAGAACAGGGTAAGGAGTCAGTGCAGAGCAGTATACAAGTAATATATCTAATAATTCAATCTCCACCAGATCTGTCTGTTCCAAACGCAACTCCCAAAGCACGGCGCCAAATGTTCTCAAATTTGGAAGGTGACTTTGCAGTGGTATGGCGGGTTGCAGTGCAACGTTTCACGTCATTTGAACATAAAATACTTATGATAAGTTTAAAATAATTTTCACTCAAGGCATTTCTGCCGTGTGTTGCCATGGCATCAAGAGTGCACCCAACATTCTATATTTAATTACAAAAGAATAGCAACTTGTCAAAATCAGTAATCATTGAGGGTTCAGAACAAAGACTTTCTGAGATATAACAAGTTAACCTATAGAAAATCATTGTAATATTGTATAGGCTACATTATTTTAATTTTCTTTACAGCTGTAAAAAAGGTTAAAGTCAAAAAGTTAAATTTGATACAACCACTAACTACAGTGTAGAATATTCATTTTCTATGGTGATGCATATACAGATATGGGTGGATTTTATCAGCTCTTTGTATGTTACATTCCTTATAATAATTTCCTCACCATAATATGTCTCCGCATTTTTCAGATTAGAATAGAGGAAGTGAGAAGATCCTTATCATGTCCAACTCTTTATCCAGTAAATGTAAGTAATGATGTCCTTAGGCGTTACAGTACACTGTAGGAAGTGCGGAGAAGAGACAATTCTTTAGCCCCACGTTTGTCCGTTAATCCTACTGTCAAGTCGACAGTTCTCCAGTCCGGTTTTCTAAGACCAATATCAAAGTGTGCTTTGACCAAAACCCATCCCTAAACCTATTAGACCTGTCAGTAAAGAAATGTTTAGGTACTTTCTAGTTTTAACAGTAACAACAACATGGGCAAGAAACAAATGTCAGTCAAGTCTAAAAACGCAGGAGAAGAAATATTAGCCTTGCCCTTTACAATTTCATAAATGGACATGCTGTATGTCTGGGGTGGAGAACTGTCCAGATTCCAGGATGAGCAATCATGAATGACTCATCAATGTGCACAGCACTGTACATTTTGTTAATTCAACACGTAGTGAGTAAAATGATCCTGAGTGTTAAACTAAACACAGCAAGATGTGATGTGTAATTTCCCTCATGAAGTTCTCCTCTCCCCCTTGCAACTTAGGTCTATGAGTACTCTGTGCGGCGGTGTGTCAGCCGGCCACTGCTGGTGGATGGCGTGCAAGATTGGGAGCCACACTACCATGGAGGCCAGAGATGCTTCTCTTCTGCTCTCTCCATCTCGTCGTCATTGGCCTCATCTGAGGACTTTATGACCGCATGCAGTCGGCTGTCTGCATGCTCTTCCTTTGCTCTGTCCCTCAGCAGCTCTTTGGGCTCCATGTCTGCATGCAGTCGGCTGTCTGCATGCTCCTCTCCTGCTCTGTCCCTCAGCAGCTCTTTGGGCTCCAAGGCCTTCATGTCCGCCCCTCCACGACCCCTGTGATGGACCCCGAGCTTCTCCAGGACCCTGCTCCCCTATGATGGACCCCGCCATGATGCGCCATGCAGCACATTCCACCAACTCTCTGTTTGAAGTGACACTCAGCAAACTGTGCAAGGTACAAGTCAGATGATAGAAAGAGTAGAAGTCCGCACACTATATTCTAGCTCCGCTTTGAAGGTTCCTTAAATTCATACAACGTTTCGACCCAGTAGGGTCTTCATCAGGCACCCAGGGCCCATCCGCAATTAGCCCCTATGGCCTGACATTAGACGCAACCCCTCACGGGTCTAATCCGTTGCTATGGCTCATTTCTGTGCTAGACAGTATGTAGTAGAACAGGAGGAAGTGAATGAAGTGGTGGAGAAAAATGAGAAGAAGAAGGAAAGATGAAGAGATGGAGAAGGGCAGTGAGGAGGGCAGGCCATTTCTTCTGCTGCTGCTGGGGGAGGAGAGTGGAGGAGGAGAGGTGAGGAGGAGGAGGAAGAGGAGAAGAGATGAGGAGAAGGAGAGAGATGAGGAGTAGGAGAGAAGAGGGAGAAGAGGAGGAGAGAGATGAGGAGGGGGAGAGATGAGGAAGATGAGGAGGAGGAGGAGGAGGAGGAGAAGAGGAGAGAGATTTGGAGGTGAGATGAGGAGGAGGCAGAGGAGGGGGATGAGGGGGGCGAGGAGGAGAAGGAGGAGAAAAGAGATGAGGAGAAGGAGAGAGATGAGGAGTAGGAGAGAAGAGGAAGAGAGAGATGATGAGGAGGAGACCAGAACACACAAGACACACTCACCCACACTCTCTCTCTCTCTCTCTCTCACACACACACACACACACACACACACACACACACACACACACACACACACACACTACTACAACTACTACTACTATTACTACAATAAAAAGTTTAAAAAAGCACCATCCTTTGGCATGTCTGTGTAGAATATGCACTGTATTAGCCTGATTATCATCGACATTCAAATCTCTTCGAGACTTGGTCTGACCAAGAGCATAATTAACATTTCCCAAACGGCGTGGTTGACCCACCTCCCTTGGATGGCTTATGGTTGTTTGCTTCACAACAAAGTTAAAGGAGTTCCCGTATTTTCGCGAACTCAGAAAGTACTTGCATTGCTCTTGACCTGACTAGTTGCAACGCTGAAGGTGTTGCGTCACTAGGAGGGCGCGGCCTGGCTACTGTTGTATATCACCACAGACACAGATCTCAGTGGCATGACATGCACCCCGACTAATATTACAGTGTTCCACTGGTGGAACCCTGTGCATTATGGGTAGGGGTGGGTATAAATTGGCAAGGGGTTAACGATTCCATGTGCATCACGATACACATGCCACAATGCGATTCTATCATAGGTACTGTACTATTGTGATGCATTGCGATATTTACTTCAGTAAATGTGTAAAAAATACAGCTTATTTGTCCGTTGCTGTGTCAGTTCATTTTATTTTAACACTTTAGCATCTAGGAGAGAACTTACATCACAACAGAAATATTACCTACTCTCTACTGAACAAAATGAACCAGTGGCAAATACATTTATTTATTTATTTTTTTTTTAAATAATTTTTTTGGTCTTTTGGACCAGGTCGGCCACAGGGCAAGCCAATGCCCTACCATTTCCGCCATGGTAGGGCCGGCAAATGGAATTTGAAAATGATTATTTAATAATCGATTGTCATGAATTGATGCCGTATATCAGGAAAATAAGTATAGCAATACTTTGTCATGACATTTTTTTTGCACATCTCTAATTATAAGGGTCTAGTGCATGGGATTCTATCCTCCCACAGAATTTGTGTCTGCTGTATGCCCCTACTAGGCCTCAAAGAGCACAGGAGACAAACTTTACTTGAAGCCGGCGGCACGACATGGGAGTGTTGTAAAAGTGTCAAAACAGTCATGGACAAGTCATAAACATAATGGCAATGTCATAATTGTTTTATGGTCAGGAAAAGTAGACTTTTTTAGGCTGTCTTTACCACAACCGAATGTCTCAACAGACATAAAATGACATTGACATAATGATATGACAACTGCAGGGGCGCTGACAGCTTTGGCTGGGCCCAGGACAAAGTCATCTGAAAGGGCCCCTCCAGCCCCATAGATACAATGTAATGAGGGCCCAATTCTGGGCACCCTCTCTCCTTGGGCCCCGGGACAACTGTCCCCTTTTGTCACCACCTGTCGGCACCCCTGCCTGCATGACTATGTTACAACACTGTGTTATGTCACACCGACAGACCCCGGCATCAAGTGTAAGTGTTACCAAACTTAAAGTGTTACCAAACTTGCTACTAGGCCTACCATCTGTCAAAACAAAAGGAGAAGCACCCTTTAGCTGCTACCAGAGATACTAGAGAGGGGGTGTTGTCAGGCTTATGATGAGGTCAAGGGGGTGTTTGTTCAAAAAAGATTGAGAATATATCGCATGTATCCCTGGGACGCAAACCTTTATCTAGGCAGATTGCAGAACAAGCCACACACATATTTATTATTATTATTATTATTATTATTATTATTATTAGTATTATTATAATTATTATTATTATTATTTCACCCTTTGGCAATGGAGGCATTTAGGCCAATAACATTTGTCACTCGAATACACATATAGGCTACTGCATAATACAATCGCATTGCAGTATCGAAATCATTGCTGCTGCTGCTGCTGCTGCTAAATAGACCTATGGGGTTGTAATATATAGCTACACACGAAAACACAGCAGTACTGCTGCAAAAACAAACCTTGTTTCCCCAATACATTTTTGACACACGCACGCGCGCGCGCACACACTTCTAGGTGGCCGCAATCACCTTGCGATCTGTACCCCTTTTCTCTCCCGACACCAACTGGGTGATTACTTAATCAACCACGTGTTCAAGTAGGGGAACATCAAGTTCTCAAGAAGACCGCTAGCGCTAGAACCACTGAGCAATGATCCAAGAGGCAAGAACTTTGACATCAAGAAGAGAAAAAGAAATGCATTCCTCTTAATGGCACGGGACCGCGCACTACAACCATGACTCAACCGTTGGTGTTGCCTAATTGAATGGTCTATTTATAGTAGCACATCGCACATCTGGGCTTCAGTCTTCATGCGACTTTTGTCACATGTCAGCAGCCTATGTTACAGACGTTATGGCCCATTAGACGTGACCAGAAACATAGACGGGTAAAGTAGCGTTACGGTGCTTGCAGCTCTGTGAATTATGGAAAATACCAAACGCCATGGAATGCAGACATGAACGTCCCCTTGTAGTATTTTCCACTGGACAACTCGTTAAAAAAAATACATGTAAGATACGAGTTGCCGAGTCTGGATAATATCTAGCCTACTAAAGCACATTAATCTAGCCGTCAACAAAAGTTTAAGGCACACACACTTTAAGGCACACACGTAACATCAGGGCCGCGTTATCCTATGGTGCAACCGGTGCTGCAGCACCGGGCCCCGCCACTAGAGGGGGCCCCGGACGTCGTGAGATTGGAAAATATGAAACGATATTTTGAGACAATCAATTGTACTTTTGACGCATTTCGCCATCCGTAGGCAAGCAGAGGCGCATATGCATATCTTGTCACCAGGCTAGACAGGCAGCTTGGGCCCCCAAGACTGTAGCTGGGGAACAGTAGTGGCGATTTGTTACAAGTGTTCTTTCTTTTTAATCTTCGCTTGGCCCCCCTACTGAGCCTAGAATCGCCTCTGCATGCACGCAGGAATTGGAGGTCGGAACTTATCATTTCAGTCAGATGCTTCTGGTTGTGTGCCACCAGTGAAAACGGTGGTCAATAATTTTATAGTTTGATGATGGGCTACTGTCTAAAAAAGATGTGAGAAACTCGGCGTCAGCACTTGCTTCAGATTGTACGGATAAACTTCAGCCCGGCATGGATTAACGCATTGAAGAGAAGGTTGGCAACGTTATCCATTTTTGTAATGTCAGTGTTATAATTGCTTTTTGTAATTGTTGCATAGCGATCATGGACTTGTGCAATCATGTAGGCCTAAGCTAAGCAAACAAAGCACAGCACACCAACCTAACTTTATCTTATTCTATTGTTAAAACATGGGGAAATAAATCACGCATCCAACTGCATTCGCGAAACAAAAGTCTTGCATGGCGCGGCGAGGACCACTTCTGAGGTGTTTTTTAAAAAGTGTTCACAATAATGCTACGTAGCAAGTGCACCAACCAGCAATCAAAGTTCTGACAATCTGACAACAACAGGGCAAGCCAATCTAGCAAACACTAAAATGATATAGGCTAGTCGCATTTTCCTAAAGCAATGTTATGGCCATTTCCCTAAAGCACTGTAATAGGTCTAATGTCGATGCTCTGTCAGCGTATATCTTTGCGTTCGGCTTTGTGTTCAGTTAAAACATGCCTGGGTACCACTCGCGGATTGTTCAGTTAGCAAGTATCTGGGAGGGGAAAAAAACTTGCGTGATACATCCACATCCACACATCTAAACATTTGGCCTACGAGTTTGCACCGTAATCTACTGCAATGATTGCACACTATTGCATTGTAATGCACCATATAGATGAAAACCGCTGACTTCTTAATTGGTAGCCTTTATGGTACATTTTGAGGGGAATTCGTGACAGCTTCACTTTGCTGTGGTTCGCTGCTAAGGGGATTCCCCTTCCTCGCGTCAAGCGACAGCTGACTGAGTAGGCTATACTTTCCTTTGACAGACAGCCAGTCTTTCCAAGGCCATTGGAAGTTACATTAATTAACACGTGTTTCCCACGACGGTTTCGATTCGACAAATTGGTCGGCAGCAACGTAGCAAAAATAAGAGACTTTTGGTTGTGCTTCTGTTTGGTAGTTCTAGCTGAACCGACGTTTACTCTGCTAAACGGTAGTGCACAGAATCTCCTCCCTGTCAGCTGGCTAGGCTTCCAATGGCTTGCGTTGCGACTGGTGAACTCAGCAGGGGGTTCCGCGCACCCTTTTTTGTGTTGGAGTAGAACGTGTAGCCTGGGTTGTTTCATGCGTTTTGAATATGGCTATGGCTCATTATAATGTGGTGTAGGGGCCCCGGATTGCGTCTGCACCGGGCCCCGGCGAGGGTTAACGCGGCCCTGCGTAACATCATGCAAATTGTGGTGCAAAGACCATCATCTTCAGTTGAGTTGAGAGGTTGCGTGAGCAAGAAAGAACAGATTCAAATTCAAAACAGTGGAATGAAATTAAGATCACCAGGTGGAAACAGACGCGACATTAGAAATAATATTGCGTTCTCCATGCCTGTGCACAGAGCGGTGTCACTGTTGATTATGATGGTGAATAAAATGGTGAAATCATGTAGCAAAAAAAATGTTCAGCCCACCCATGGGAATAAATCTTAGGTGTGGTTTCTCCACACTTGCGCATGAAGCCTATAGTACGATTTCCAATTTCTGGGGGAGGCCGAAGTTTAAGTAGCATACATGTATTTTACTTACCTCTGAACTATTACGCTCCGCCGTCATGCGAAACCTAGAGGTACCGACCGCCGGAAAGGTAAGTGGGTCAAATCATCTTGCCTGACAGTCTTGTCCGTGTAGTACCACGCAGCAACACAGCGACACAGAGAAGGGTCTAGTGTGGACAATTCTACAAATCATCACCTTGCGTTATCACACACTGGAACGCCTTCCTAAGATTGGGAGGGTCTACGAACAACCCACTAGTAGGTTACGTATGGAGCGGGAATCACGCCAAACGCTTGCACATGGCGCATGCAGGAACGATGCCAGACATCTTCTATAGAATTAGCCGGTGGATCCGCCATGTGTAGCTTTAATGACCGGACCTTTGTGTAAAAATAGCCCAATAGCCTACTTGTTGCCTCTTCAGGAACAGCAAAATAATAAATAGTAGTAGTAGTAGTAGTAGTAGTAGTAGGCCTAGTAGTAGGCCTAGTAGTAGTAGGTGATTATTATTGTTAGTAGTAGTAGTAGTAGTAGTAGTATTGTTGTTGTTGTTGTTGTTGTTGTTGTTATATTCACTTTATAATAACAACAACAACAATAATAATTGTTACAATAATAATCTAAAAATGTGCCTGCATAGACTGTATATCCTACTAAAAACACTGCACTGCATTGTCCCACATGGACATGGAAAATTGCAGTGCTGCAGAACGAAATTACTTTTATGGTGCAGTTTTTTTATCATGAGGAAAAGATTAACCAGACTTACGTTTATTTTTCTCTAATGCCTAATGTTTTCAATCTGCCTTGGTTGGCGGTGGAGACACAAGTACAAATAGCCTACCTCCAGACATAAGACCTGCTTCTTTCCCACCATCATGAACCCAAATCAGGTTGTACTTGGCAGCATGACTGAAGCTGCTATAGAACATGTCGTGAAATACCAATGAATAGCAATAACAAATATTTGTGGTGGTTTTAAGAACAAGGTTGAACATGCCTCCAGCCATTCCGAAGCAGGTTGTTGCAAAATCCAAATGAGCCAAATAACGGAGACAGCAGCCAACACAGGGACGTAAAGTATACCCCCGCAGCCCCCGGGAGGCAGGGGGCCCACATGGGCCCTTGACATGAAGAAATGGGCCCCCTGCACATGACTTTAGGCTCTCTTTTTTCGTTCGGGGGCCCATTCTTGGTATCAGGAGGGCCTGAAGTACTTGCGTTACGTCAGTGAGCCAACATCAACATTTTGGGAGGGGAATTACTTTATATTGCAATGCAGACAAAAGTTATCCTTTAAGCAGCGCCAACGCACAATGCATTCAATAGTATAGTGCAGATCACAGCAAAATGAACAGGTGCAATCTGGTCCCTGGTGTGTGTGTGTGTGTGTGTGTGTGTGTGTGTGTGTGTGTGTGCGTGTGTTTGTGTTTGGCTCCCCCTGCAGACAACGCACAGAGTCTTAAATTGGCATTAGGATAAATGTAATGTTTTATTAAAAGCCATAATCACATAGGCCTACTGCAGCGGTCTCCAAATCCAACCCTGTTATGGTAAACATTTGGCCCGCCATGAGGATGGAACAAATGAAAGCATATATGTGTGCTATCTGTGGCCATATGGTCAGACAATTAGTTTGGCCCTCAGCCTCATTTCTGCTAAATAATTTGGCTCTTGGGGGAAAATAGTTGGATACCACTGGCCCACTGTATACTTTTAGAATGTTTCATTATCACATCCAGCTCACTTTCTCTGTGTGGTCAATTTGGCTAAATTCTGTGGACTTGCAGGGACACTAGGTCAGAAACACCACACTTCTTAAAGACAAATAGAGGGTTAACATCTTTTGTGCCGAGAAGCATTCATTTAATTTTTTTATTTTAATCTACTTTGTACGTTTTTTTCTTTTAGTCTAGTCTTGTCTTTGTGTACTGTTGTGATTGTCTGTCCAAGTGTTTATTGTACTCCCAAAACACAAGACAAATTCCCTTCGGGGCATTCATTCATTCATTCATTCATTCATTCATTCATTCATTCATTCATTCATTGATTCATTCATTGATTCATTCATTCAGGAGGTCTGGCCATTTGTGCTTAGGGCTATCAGTGGAATGATAAGAGCCAACGATTCACACAATGGGAACCCCCACACCTTAGAGACAGACCTTGGTCATTTCAAATACAAAAGGATATAGGCTAGTGAGAAAAAACAGCAATTCGTTGTTGGTGATGGTATGGTCAGGTATGGTCATAGGAGTTCAGAGGTTTGTTTTACCTCCATTGAATGATATACCAGATGCGTTGGATAAATAAACTAGCTAAAATCAAGAATTGGACACCGTGCTCTCTCACTCTTTAAAAAGAACACGCTGGATTCTAGGTAACACATAGTACGTTTTTTAAACTGTTTTATAAAGTTTTGAGCAGAATGGGTTGAATCCAGCAGGGCACAGAGACAAATCGATAGGGCCAGGTATTGAGCATCAATGTCACAAAGCATCAAATAGTCCACAGATCACAGATTACTGCAATCGATAGGGTCATGTTTTGAAAAAAAAAACATTGTAATGTGCACTTTAACACTGTTAAACAGCTGAATTGCCCATGGGACAAAGGACTTCCTTAGTCTGTCGTGCTTTCACCTGCAGTACTGACAGACTAAGGAAGTCCTTTGTCCCATTGGCAATTCAGCTGTTTAACAACACACAGAAGGACACTAAGAAGAACATTATCATAGGGGACTGGACTGCCTGAGATGCCAGAGCTGGCCCAGACCAGGAAACCTCTTGGTGTGTGTGTGTGTGTGTGTGTGTGTGTGTGTGTGTGTGTGTGTGTGTGTGTGTGTGTGTGTGTGTGTGTGTGTGTGTGTGTGTGTGTGTGTGTGTGTGTGTGTGTGTGTGTGTGCTGTCCAATCACTGCACTAAGGAACGTTTGACTCTTGACCACTGGACATACTTGTTTTTCCTGCTTACCACAAGCAAAGACTGTGATCTGTCGGAGCTGGCCCAGTTACTGGGGAACCTCTTTGTGTGTGTGTGTGTGTGTGTGTGTGTGTGTGTGTGTGTGTGTGTGTGTGTGTGTGTGTGTGTGTGTGTGTGTGTGTGTGTGTGTGTGTGTGTGTGTGTGTGTGTGTGTTTGCCTAATACACTTACCTGTACTTTACTGTGACATTGTGAGAATTTTCCACCCCTATCATACTCTGTACACTGCCTACTTCTACATACTATACTATATCATACTGCCCTACAAAGCAAAAAGGCAGTAACTGCGCAGAGCTCAAAACTGAGTCAGTTGACTTTAAAATGATGCTGCAATCCAGTATAAGTGTTTTTTTGGGATATTACTGAAATGTGACAGTTTTGTTACTTTATATTACCACCCTTTTTCCAAATCAATCATTTTATTTATCTATAGACTTTGATAGGCCTATATATGGCATTAAAGTTATAGTCAGTCATTTTAAACAGCAATGCAGTTACTGCCTTTTTGCTTTGTAGGGCAGCATAGATGTATCCATCAACACTTGTTCCAGGTCATGTTAAGATTGTCTACCTTAACTGACAGAGAATGTTTTCTGCATTGGTCTATCCCAACTCACAGAATGTCTATTTGCACAATTACTTTTTTACATTTATTATCTTTACTATTTTATTTTATTTTCCCCTCCCTGACTATTCCTGTGTTATTTGTGTCTAGAAATGTCCATGTGGGCATTTGTGTATTTGTGTATTTATGTAAGCTACTGGATACCTGAATTCCCCCCTGGGGATCAATAAAGTTACTCTACTCTACTCTACTCTACTCTACTCGACTTGTATTTCATGCCGAGCCTAGTGGTCAATAGATTGACATAAGATGTTGACTTCAGTAGATCTCCAGTACAGCACAGGAAACACTGACAAACAACAACCTGCTGTGACACTAGAAGCATGAAACACACACACACACACACACACACACACACACACACACACACACACACACACACACACACACACGCACGAGCGCATGCACACACGCACGCATGCACGCACACACACGCACGCACGCACGCACACACACACACACACTTGAGTGCTGCACATGCCCAGCGAGGGTACGGAAACAGGTGCCCCGACAGGACAGACCATTGTTCAGTCACACCATCAACACCAACCTCAGAGGCCGCAGCTGCACTGAGGTAAGATGCATAGATGGAGAGCGGCATTGAGATCAAGTCCACGTGAGGAGCGCTGAGTTAAGGAGAAGTAAAGACGATGATCCAATGCAAGAAAAGAAAGCTTCTGTTCATGACTCTGACACTGCGCACATGCTGTCTCTTTTACACACACACGCACGCTGGAACTGCCGTTGGTGCAACAGAAGCAGTTTTTTGTTCTAATTAACTAATAATTAACAAATTAGGCCTCTTGGTAAGCACTATTTTGAATGTCATGCTTATGGTACAGTATAATTGTACTCTGTCTGGGCCTAAGTAGCCTATATGATAATTGTTTATTTTTAGTGTGTGTGTGTGTGTGTGTGTGGGTGTGTGTTGGTTCAACTGCCGGAAATAAAATAGAATAGAGTCACAGAATAGACATGAGTCATGACCAAAGGCCTGACAATATGAACTTTGATCATTCTTCCATGCCAACCTTTGGCAAGGGACAACTGGAATGATAAGACTGTAAAAATGACAGTGTTTTTTGCCCAGTGAACACCATCACCATAGTAAGAAAATACACCCAAACAACATTCAACGAAATCAAGCTTCACAATACAAATGTATTTATTTGTTTTCATGTAAAAAAAAAACGTCTTGTCTTTGTCCAGCAAAAGAACTCTATATACCAGTCATTCGAAATAACACAACACAAACCTTTGCAGGTCATTTTGTTTGGTTAACACAGTCCACTGCCTGCTTGGACATTTCATCTTCAAAAAAATATTACAATTATACCAGTGTGTTTTTAATATACCAAAGTTGTACTTAAATAATAATGATGGGAATAGAAACAGTATCTCACTATAGGTGACGAGCACCACTACGCTGGATTCCATGGCTCCAGGCCAGTACAACACCAGTAAGCACCCATGACATTTACAAAGTTAGATATTCATCGAACTGCCTTCAAAAATACATGTGGTGGTTAACCCAGTAACCTTTGAACACCCTTCAAACAACTGCATGAGAAACATAGAGAGTTAGGAAATGTTCACCTAGTTCTCCTAAGGTCAGAAATAGCGAGAGCAGAGAGATTTGTTGCTCCCTAGCAACACATCTCTTTGTTCTGATGGAATGGTAAGTGAACATATAAATATTAAACCTTAATAAACAAAAATCAACCATAACACTTCCTTAACTTTTTCATCAACATACTCTACCTTCCTTATATCCAAGCACGTTTCTGCCCATAATGATGTCATTACAAGCAGACCATCACACATTTCCTTCCTCACTCACCAACACATGTTCACTTTCAAATCCCTTTTTTTCTCCTCACATCCCATCCTCAGACCATCTTTATTTTCACTTGACTCAACACCATTATAGTATATTGCCCTACAAAGGCAAAGGTCAATAACGATTTTTTTTTCTTAAAAAAAAAAGAGTTTAGACTGAACTGATCTTCATTACACCTTGTGTCTTGTTTTAGAAACATTGCTATGTCAAATTTATATAATTTATTTATGTAAAAGTTGGCGTAGTTACTGCACTTTGGCTTTGTAGGTCAGGATACCCTTTTCAGGATAACACTTTTATCCGGCACAGGCTTACTCCTCACAGCTTACTGGCATCTTCAGCTTGTCAGCCCACCTTCCTACGCCCCATAGAATAAGTTAAATAAAATATACTGAATAGAAAAAAATAAATTAATTTAAATCTACCTCTATGGTCAAAGTAGACGACTGTCATCATGAGGTCGAATAGTACTAAAGCCCATTCCTTATTTTAAAAAAAAGCACCCATGCCTTAAATACAAGCCTTGAACCTAAAGCATTTATGGTATGCACTCAAGCACTCAAGTAGCACTCAAGTAAGGAACAAGGCATGCATAGATAGTGGCATCCTCTAAGCCCAATAACAGATGCTTTCTTTCTTTTCAATGATGACATCTATGCTCGTAATGTTTTTACTGCCTTTTTTGTTTGGCTGTTGTGGCATGCTTAGCCATCTACAGTACCTCCCCAGTTCTGTGCATGTTTGTAGTGACACATCCTAAGGAGAACAGATTCTTTACTTTGCTTTACTTGCTTTCAGTGTCTGTGCCAATTAAGCACAAACTAGTTTGTCTGCATGCACATGAACTGAACAGGGCTGCGTTTCCCAAAAACTCAAGTAGTACTTAAGACCAAGCAGTAGTTCAGTGTAAGGTGCCCATTTAGCAATGTATCAGATCACTAAAAGTTTCTAAACACACAATTTTACCTCGCACGTGCACTTTGCGCAAGCATTTTCTTTGCATCTGCAAGAAAAAAATACAGTATGCTGTACTGTACATAAAATTATTGTATGTATAAACTTTTAGTGATGAGAGACATTGCCTGGGGGGCACCTCATACTTCAGTACTACTGTAGAAAGTATGACGTCGCCCCATAATGCATACCATTCCACCAGTGGAACCCTGTAATAGTCATTGGAAAGTTAACTACCATAGTATTACACTACTAAGTCATACCACAGGGCCTTTAGTAATGCACTAAGATTTGGTCATTGTCATTCTGTTAACAGCACATTCATAATGCTGAGTCTTAACAGGTTACATGTTTCTTTTTTTGGGAAACGCAGCCTTGAACTTGAACTGCAGGTGGTAGAGATCCGGTTTCGACAGGTGTGTAGTAGCATCTGCCTTTTTGAGTGTTTCCTGTTCCAGTTCCAGTCTAGCAGGCCTGGAGCATGGTGGGGTGATAGGGGTCGCCGAGCACCTTGTAGCGAATCTTGGTGTTGGTGATGGCGCCGTGCTTCTGCCTGAGGTGAAGACGCAGCTGGCTCTTGTGCCGGAAGTGCAGGTCACACTTCTCACACTGGAAGGGGGGAAGGAGGCAGAGAGTAGGAGATTGGGGAGATAAGCGCGAGTGTAATCGGGTCAAATCAATCAATCAGTCAATCGATCAATCAAAGTGTTTATATAGTAGGCTACATTATCGCACTTCATCATCATTCAATGTGCTTACAAAGATAATAATACTAAAAAATAAATAAAAAAACATTTCAATACTAGACTTTACATGAATAAACTTTGCAATCACATACAAAATTCCATAGAAAAACGTAAAGAATGATGAAGAATGATGGGATTTAAATGGAAACTGCTGTATTGGATGGTGGATGGATATGTAATGAGCACGTGTGTGTGTGTGTGTGGTGTGCGTGGTGTGTGAGAGAGAGAGAGAGCGAGAGAGAGAGGTGTATGTGCATGTGTATCTGTGTGAACTTACGCTGTAAGGTTTCTCTCCAGTGTGTATGCGCAGGTGGCTCTTGAGTGTCTGCAGGTGCCTGAAGCGGGTGCCACAGGTGTGGCAGGGATACGGCTTCTCTCCAGTGTGGATCAGGACATGGGCCCGCAGGTGAGCCACCTGGCAACACATAATAACTCTTTTATAACAAAGTAGTTGCAAGCACATCCCCATTCAAGGTCAGGTGCCTTTACAAAGGCACATACATGATAGTCAAAGTATATTTCCGCACATAGATACCCTGATTGAATACATTTACTATAACAACAAGGTCGTCTTCACGCATGCCTAAAGACCTTGGTATGTCCGGTCGAAACGTTGCTTGTTTTAATAAATCCTTTTGGCTGGAAATTCAGTATGGGGACATCTGCTTACAGTTAAGGCTTGCTGCAGGGCACACATGCGCGGGCACATTTCATGCTCGAATGCGCAGCGTTGCCATGCAAATATTATGTCCATTTTGCGCGCGGGAGAACACTTCACACTAGGTAGGCAGATGCATGTGGTGCAATACTGACAAAACCACAGGGGGTGATCTTCCTAACTTGTTGAGTAGTTGATATGTTGAATTCTTGAATTCATGAGTAGGCTACATGACAATATGTCTAGGGCCCTCAAGACATAGGTTCCCCACAACTGCTGTATATCTTGTATTGTGTATCCTACCTGGACAAATCGGGCTCCACAGGTGTCACAGTGGTAGGGCTTCTCTCCAGAGTGTATCCTGGCGTGAGTCTTCAGGTTGGCCGGCCGGTTGAACTGGGCCCCACACACGTTGCAGCGATATGGCTTTTCTCCTGTAGGGGGCACAACAGGACAATGATACCAAATGGGGTATGCCACTCATGTATGCATACCACTAAGACTGAGCAGAAGTTACCAGATCATAATGTAGAATGTAACATTGATAAACTATGAAATGACAGGCTCACCTGCAGATGAAGGTTTAGCAACACTCAGGTTTCCTGGGTAAGACATGAGGGAGTAGTGGCTCTCATGTTTGATTGGGTCTTTGTGGGGAGACGGGCCATTTGAACTGGTTGCTTCAGGTTCAGACATACAGTAGCGATAAGGTGAGCGGGACACTGGAGGGAGACAAAACGGCAAAAACAACTTTTACTGTGCAGTATTCAAATCAGATGCACTCGTGGTCAACATAGTCATCATAGTCAGAGGTGGTAAAAGTAAATTCATGGTGTAAGTACAACGCTACCACATGATATTACATAGCTACTACACCATTTACTCCATTGTACCTAAAGAGGTAACTATGCTGTTACTGAAAAACACTAAAAGCGTAACAAGAACCAACCAAAAACTTAATCCAACCAGCACAGAGCCAGCTGATCACAAGACAAGTACACAGGTTTACGTTCTACTCAAATAAGTTACTACCTGTGTTGGACGGAAACCGTGTTTCTTTTTCTCACTTTTACTTTTACTTTGGACACATCGGATTATGCTAGCACATTTGAATTAAGTAGATGTTAAATGATGTGAATAAGGCAAAAACAATCTTCAAAGTAATAAAACTATTAAAATGAACACAGCATGAACAGCATTCCAATGAACACACTTTTGTTAAAGCTGTTGCACAGAGCATTTAAATGAGCTCATATGGAAAAGATCTATGTTCTGTTGAGATGGGCTGCCTCAGCTTGGTAGCTCATCTCGACAGGTACTGTAGCTCAGACGGACAAAGACACCTGTCTTACCTGAGCTGCTCTGAGGCAGGATGGTCTGGTTCTCCAGATGGGGCTCCATGGGGCAGGGCAGGAACCCGGGGGTGGGCAGGGTGGAGGGGGCAAGCTGGGGCACACAGCACAGGGACACCGCCCCCTGCCTGGAACAAAAAGAAAAACACATTACATTACACTTGTACAATACAAAAATCTCCATGTGGGCATTATGTGTATTTATGTAAGTTACTTGACATCTTAATTTGCCCCCGGGGATCAATAAAGTTAATCTATTCTACTTCACGGACACTTTTATCCAAAGTGACTTACAGATAGATATTACAAGGTATTGGTTACAGTCCCTGGAGCAGTGTGGGGATAGATGCCTTGCTCAAGGGCACTTCAGCTATTGAGAGAAGAAGGGAGTGGTAAGGGTGGGGATGGAACCTGCAACCCTGTGATCTATAATCCAACTCCCTAACCATTACACCATGGCAGCTCCACAGCATATTCTCATGCACACGTTCTATAACTATTTCTCGAACCCTTCAGGAAATCTTCAGGAAAACCTTTTACGCTACAACAACATCTCACAGTTATAATTTAAATAATGTTTTTTTTAAAGTTTTGTAGTGTAGAAGAAATGCTGCCACAGTATATTACGAGATATCCATTTTGGTCATGTGCAACGTCTGTATACTATGTCAGTCGGTTGGTCCGTTAGTCATAAACCGGTTTGCTGTGTGGAGGATTTGTACACAACATAGGCCTGTCAACCTCGCTTTATTCCACTGGATTAAAGCAATGCTGTGTCGTTTCTGGAAATAGGCCCTGAGAGTTCTGAGAATCCCCTTGCATTCTCCACAACTAAACTTTGTTTATGGCAAAACCAAATTCTGCAGACGGCAGCATCATCTACTGACCAGGCCCAGCTGGCTGGCTGCCAGATCTCTAACCCTGTGGTTTTCAAAGTCGGGGCCGGGGACCCCTGGGGGGCTGAGAGGGGGTGCGGGGAGGGCCGCGGCAGGAAATGCGTAGCAAAACAAAATAAATATTTCAATAAATGAAATGACTAATGAATAACAAAATAAACCAAACAATAAGCTAAACAATATTACTATTAATTAAGAACTACATTATAATAATCTATTGAATTTCCCTACTATTATCGTTAAGTTATCATTTCATATATCCCAGTGGGGCAATGACTAACAGACCTACACAATGGTTGTGAAAGTTTATGCACAGAACAATAGTGTGGCACAATCCATGTAAGGGGGGGCCTTTTGCTGGAAGGTACTAGTATATGGGGGGCCTTGTCATGGTAAAGTTTGGGAACCCCTGAGCTAGGACCAGTCAAAGAGAACTTGCAGACATTGCAAGTCATATAATCAACTCATTTTTACTAATTCATACTTTTTGTACATGAGTTCATACACCATTTCTTAACTACTGTCAGTCTGCATGTTTGGTAACACTGACGGCGACGTTGGAATCTATTGGGGGGGGCCTTGTCATGGTGAAGTTTGGGAACCCCTGGCCTGCACTGACCTGTCCATCATCTCGTCGACGGCTCTTGGCCACTTGTCAGCGGTGTCCTTGGGGGAGGTGCTGGGCCTGACTGCTGTGTTGGGGAAGAGGCTCTCATTTGGTTGGCCCAACTCTTGCTCCTCCTTGATGTTTGAGGCACAGAACGGGTTGAGGACAATGTACTTGTACTTCTTCCAATTGCAGGCTTTGGGGTCTGGTGTTGTTTTGGCCTCAACGGCTCTCTACAATAATACACAAACAAGAGCGTTTTTAAGCGGACTGAATTCTGCTGGCTTTAATGATAACATTTGTACACCCAGCTCAACTGAATATGAAGAATTTCGTTGCAAAATGGTGTGTCCACCATTTTTGACTTTTGCATTTTATTATTGGAAATGATTGTTCAGAGGCCCTATCATACCTTTTAAACCTATATAAAATGCATTTAGCAATGAAATGCCCAATATAACAATGCCAATTTCCCAGTTTACAGATGTCAGAAAATAGCAGATACACACCCTGGATTTGGGGCTTAGGTTGCAGCTGCTGGATGCTGGTGAGTTGGGCTGTCCGTTGGAGCAGGAGGGACTGTCTGGAGAGGGAGCCACAGGGTCAGACTCCTCCATCTTCAGGCTCTGAGATCTGGGCTCCGGGCTCGGCCGAGATCCCAGCTCCACTGGAGCACGCTGCTCCTTAGGGAGTCTGCCACAATAAGATCAGTTAAGAGATATGATAAGATAAAACGTATCATCTGTTACACATGAAATTGTCTTTCGATGTGGCACCTGTCCTTTTCACAGACATTAAACTGAGGGGATGAAGGACTTTATTTGTATCCGTTTCTGTGTGCTAATGGTACATTACTGCGTCGACCTGATGGAATCTGGTGGAGGGGGTGAGAGGGGTCCTTTGTGATCAGTTTGGCTTTCCTGATCACTGCACTGCTGTACAGCTCAGATAGGGAGGGTTGAGGTGAGCCAGTTATTTTGATACACCTGACGAAGACCAGACTGCATGGTCGAAACGTTGTGTTAATAAACCTGGAGCAGCAACAGTGTGCGGACCTTCCTTCTTTTCACAGTTATTTTGATAGCCAGGCTTAGTATGTGTGAAAAATAATAATAGTGCCACAGCTGAGTGCCACAGCTAGTGAGCATAATTCTAATCTTTTTTTTCATTAAAAAAATTATGTATTTATCTTGTTTTGAGGCCATGGATAATGGCGATATATCGCTTTAACCAGTAAATATGATTCCTCTATGTACCTGGCCATGTCGAGGCTTTCTGCCTCCTTGGCTGTGGTGGAGACCATGTCGAGAGGGGTGAGCGGATGAGCGCTGCTGTGGCTGCTGTACTTAGTGAGCACCCCACCAGGGGGCGCCCTGTACAACGCACTGGGCAGACAGGACACTTCAAACGAGGGTGGAGCAGGGACCCTCTCACTGCAAAGAGAAAGGGAAAAAAACACATGTTGCAAAGGAGGTTACATTTACAAAAATGTAGCTATTAAACTTTGGGAACAGGCACAGATGAGGCTCAAACACAGGCTGTCATTGAGGTGGAGGACAAAAAGAAAGAAAATATAGGTTACATGCCATGCATGATCCATTTTTTTTAGCTCCCAAATATTGAAAGCTGATGTTAAAAAGTGAATATGACGAAAGAGCCTTTGCAATTGCCCAGGGGAATCACGAAGGATAAGCATGCCATGTGTGTTGTCAGAAATGAAATGCAAAAAGTCCCATTTCAGAGACTAAACATGCTGACAATGGAAGTATAGTGTTGTGTGAACACGAGAAGTGGAGCCTGTTTGAAGTAGGCCCACATGCACCTGCACATTCACACACAAGGCTAACACACACACACACACACACTCTCTCTCTCTCTCTCTCTCTCTCTCTCTCTCTCTCTCTCTCTCCCCCCCCCCCTCTCTCTCTCTCACACACACACACACACACACACACACACACACACACACACACACACACACACACACACACACGCACTCACGCACTCACGCACACACACACACACACACACACACACACACACACACACACACACACACCTACCTGTTGAGCATGAAGGCGCGGCATGTGTCGGCCACATGCTCCATCTGCAGGTAGGTGGCTGCAGCGAGGACCCCGTGCACAGAGCTGGGGCTGAGGGCCAGGCGGGACGTATACATGAAGTCTAACAACATGGACACACTGGACGCATCCAGACCGTCGGGCAGAGAGAAGGACGAGCCTCGTTCTCCAGGAGCCAGGCTCTGACCCTTCTGCACCACCAGGGTGTAGAAGTAACCGCTGAAGGGACAAAGAAGCAGAGAGAGAGAGAGACTCAGTTATTGTTCAGATTCTAAGTTCAGATATACACAGCCTTCAATTTTTAACCTTCATTTTCATTTTAACGTCAGTCTCCCCATCTTTGAACATGACCAAGGGCAGTGACCAGGGCCGGATTAAGATGACCTGGGGCCCCTAGGCTACCGGTTGCTTTGGGGCCCCCCCAGAAGGCAAACTTTGCGACAAATGTACATGTACAGTGTCATAATTACAAGCTAGTAATTCAGGATAACATGCATATCAACAGAACTAAAAAAGACAGACGATTTTTTCAATATTGCGTATTGTCACAATTCTGCTATTTCTGCCTTTTGGCTGGTGGAGGGCCCCTAGGCGGGGGCCCTAGGCGGCGGCCATATCTAGCCTGTGCATTAATCCAGCCCTGGCAGTGACACTATGGGCAGACGTAATGAAATGGATGACTCAAAAAGAGAGCCCAACGGTTCACCGTTTCTTACATCCTGTTTCAGCACGCACTTCAAAAGGAAAACGATAGATGCCATTCGGAGGGTCATCGTGACAGAGTCGAAGGGAAAACAATGCCACAGAATAGGTTGAATCACAGATGACCAGAAGAAAGAGATGTGGACAAAAATAGGAAAAGAATACGGAAAGCATGCTCGTGAAAGCTCGTATAGACCTCACGCATGAAAATAGCGAAAGTAATATGTAGGAGACGCCTTTGAAGTTTGAAGAGGCTACAATTGAGGCTCACCAAAAATAGTATTTGTTGAATGCAGAAGAAGGAAATGGAATTGAATTAATAAATGCACAAACTTGATACTAGTGTGTATATTTCCAATAAGTATTCTGACATTGCAAGTCATATGATCAACTATTTTTTTACTAATTCATACATTACATACATTCATACATTAGTTCATACTCCATTTCTTAAGTACTGCCAGTCTGGCCGTTTATCTGCATATTTGGTAAAAGTTTACTTGATGCCGACATCTTATGCATAACAGTGTCAAAACATTGTCATGACACTGTCTTTAACCAGATGCTAATGAACTTGAATAAAATGTTGATAATGACATAATTTTCACAACACATCCATGATTGCGTTATGACACTGTCATGTCATAGGCCTACATGTGATATGGGCATCAAGTAAAGTGATACAGCATGTTCGTTATCTTTAGGCCTACATGTGTCTATTTGACCTATTATATGAGCATATCAACCCATACCGATGTCTCTCTTAAGTTTCTTTCCTGTGTATACGACAAACAAAACAAAAATGTAGCACACACAAGCAGTCGCTCATTCACCTGCAGGCGACCAGCACAGCACAATGAGCCCGCAAGCGAGTACTGCCCACCATCAGGGTGGCATCGGTCAGGACGTCCCTGTGCCTGAGCTCGTTCAGGTTCAGCAGGACGTCGCTGGAATGGCGTGTGTACTCCTTCACGTATCCCTCCGCCGCGTCCCTTGCGACCACTTCGCGCCTCCTGTGTCCTTCCCCCACCTGCATTTTGCTCATCCCCTGAGAGGGGGGACAGGAAGTGGATGGAGGGAAAAGATAACAAATAACAAAGCTCAAGAGCAAGCTTATATAAGCAAACAGACAGCTATTGTGGCAGCCGCGGCCTTGTGGTTAGGGGAGAAGGTCTACTACGGCATCGGTGGGCTGCCGGTTGACATCCCAGCCTTACCCATGGATGAAGTGCCCATGAGCATGACACCCAAACCCACATCAATCCAGGTCGTAGCCAATATGCTGTGGTGATAACTGTAAATCGCTTTGGACAAACGCATCAGCTAAGTGTAATGTAAATGAATATATGTGTATTGTTAAGGCGTGTCCCAAAAGTCCCAAAAGTGAAAATATGTCTATTGTTAAGGCATGTCCCAAACTAGAGTTATGGAACTCTGGTGCAAAATATCTTTTTTTATACAATATGTCAGTGACTCCCCAGCCTTCATCTACTCACTACCTCCCACATCACAAACACAGGCTGGAAAGAAAAAAACATTTTTGTATAATCACTGCTGTCTAAATTAAGCATGAACGTATGAGATGCATATTGTAATAGTAATTAGAATTTTGAATTTGATAGTTTTTCAAGGTCATGTTTGTGCCATAGCTTGTACCTGATTTTCACTGTCATGTTTTCAGTACCTGAGTATGATTTTCTTGCAGAGATGATGTCACCGATGCAGTCTTGCAGCAGTGTATGATTTGGGGAGACCAGCTCCCAACTCGTACCTGCACAAAACATAAATGGTAAGTGGACTGCATTTATATAGCGCCTTTCCACTCCTTCAAGCACGCAACTCGCTTTACATTGTATGCCACACATTCACCCATTCACACTCACATTCACACACCGGTGGCAGTGGCTGCCATGCAGAGTACCACCCTGCCACCAGGAGCACTTTGGGGTTTCTTGCTGAAGGACACATAGATGGGCTCAGGAATTGGGGGCTCGATCTTGCAACCTTCTGGTAGCCAAACAGGCTCCTCTACCACCTGAGCCACCACCATCATGCATACATATACACACACATACACATAAGCCTACAGAAAAACACAAATATACGTATATACAACAGTGTTTCAACCTCACAGATAGGTATCCTCTTGTCAACCCTCAATTCAATCCAGTTACACATTTACTTCAATCTTTTCTGACAAAACACAGATTACAATCAAATAAATGAATAAATAAAAATAAACATATGACTCGGTTTCGTAAACACCACTCACCCCGACCAGCAGGGACGAGACCACTCGTGTTCTTATCCTGCCCTTTTCAGCCCCGCTTGTTCTTTCAGATCAACCACAGAGAGATGAGTGACTTTCTCTGCAACGTCCTATTCACACTGCGGACTGGTTAACAATGAGCAGGGAGCAGCCTGGGAGGGGACACTTTATAACGTTGCGCAGGAAGTCCCTCGGCATACCCGGGACCCCTCGCTTCCCCCCGCCTTCCCCTTCGCACCCTGGCCCACGCACGCTGGCACCATTGCAAGAAAGGTAGCAGAGGCTCCAAGTATTTTTGTGGGGGTGGCTTGGTTTTTTTGTGTTACATTTTGTTTTTTCCCCCCTCTTTTTAGTGTTTTTTGTTTATTATTCTTTGCTTCCCAGCATGTCATCACTGCATAGTAATCATAAGAGCGGAAGCTTTGTTCAGGAAAGAGGCGCAGGCACGTGGGAGAAAGAGTGGGTGTTAGGCGGTCAGGGGAGTTCTGGGATCACAAAGAAAGGAGAGGGGAAGAAAAATGTCAATTTTGCCAGAGAGGTGGAGTGGTGTGGAGTGCTCTGTGGTGTGGTGGGTGGGCTGGCACTGTCCAGGAGTCGGTTTTTAGTTGGCCGCGTCCGAACGAAAACATACCAACCGGCCGGGCCGCCCTCGCTGACCCCCAGCGGAAGGGGACTGAGAGGAAGTGAAAGACAGAGAGCAGGAAGTCCTCATCAACAACCTGGGGCCACAGAACCATCCAACCCCTCACCTGCCTTCCCACTATAGACTCGACCCCTCACCCTTCTCACTATTGTCCTTCAAACTCCTGAAACTTTTCTCTCTACTACACCAAAACTCATCCTTTTTTACCAAGATCTGATTACGAGTAGTTGGTATTGCACTTAAGTAGGCCATCCACATCAAAGTGCATTTGAAAGCAAATCAAGAATTAAGAGTTGAGTGTTTTTAGTTTAGATGCGAGCATATGCATGGTAATACTTCCTCCTTTAAACAACAAACTGATTGATTGATAGGTTGATGAATGAGCCAATGAGCTCTTCAGCACACCTGAAGCTGAATGGGAAAAAGTCTGTAAGTAAGCAAAATAATTGTCCGCAGGTGACTGTAATAAAATGTTCGCCGCTCAAACGAAGAGCACCCCAGCACTGAAAGCAAACATCTCAAACATCACTGAGCCAATGCCAGCAAGTTTTAAAGCTGCCACCTTCACACTCCATAAGAATTTCCCTTCCTCATCACGGAATCATCGATACAGTAGGCTTATATCAGAGATTCTTTAAGTATATAGAGATATGCCAACATAATAGGTTTCTATGGGCACCTAACGTGACCAGGTTCTGGTCTGCCTAAAGGGGCGTGTCATAATGCTCCTAGCATTGAATAGAACAGTCCTTAGGTCTGCCTAGGTCTGCCTAAAGGGGGACCCCCCCCCCCCTTTGCAAAAATAGAACCCGGAAACAATGGGCCAACGGAACCTCTCTCTCTCTCTATTCTCTCTGCCTATATACTACTACAACATCGAACATACCCACTACACACGACCCATTCCAGCTTGCATACCGCACTCCAGCAGCCCACTGATAATGCTACATCTACTGTTTATCTAGCATGTACGTATCTGGTATATCCTGCGTGCTACTCTATATCTGGCATGCAATACCATAGTATTTGGATGCTGATTCCAGCTCTTCCTTCAACAAAGCTATTCTTTAACTCTCAATAAACAAATTGAAGGAGAAACTGTCACTTCACTGGCCACTGTTGTACCTGGGGCCGGATTCACAAAAGTTTTCTTAAGATAAATCTTAGGAAGATTCTTAAGAAAAAAAAATAAGAAGTTCCTAAGATTTATCCCAACTGAAATTCTTCAATATTTTCTTAAGAACAATGCCAGTTCTTCTTCCTCACTTAAGAACATTTTAGAATAGTGCTTCTTAGTTGCCATCGCAATCAACAGGATTCTACCTCCCCCGAACACTAAGTAGGCCTAGAAAAAACTGCTTGCTCCTAAACACAATGTAATACATTATCAGAATTATTTCTAAAACATTATTACTATGATCATTATTATAATAATGATAATAATAATAATAATAATAATAATAATAATAATAATAATAATAATAATAATAATAATAATAATGATATTAAAAAATAAAAACAATATACTTTTTGTATAACAGACTATAAGAAGCTATAGGGCCTATAAAATGTAGGCCTATCTAATATTTTAGTTGAACAAGCTGACTACATTCAACAAGCTTAAGGTAAAGCCACTAAAAGTCCCATTGAATACAAGCTTGTAGACTAACTGAAAAAAATATTACACACAGTCAAAAAACATTTATAATAATCATATATTACATTAAAAAATATTTTTTGAATTGTGTTTTGTGAAAATGGGTTCAAATAAATGAAATGTGACTGTTAAGACAGGGTGTAGGGTTGTCTTAAATTTGAGAAGAAAACTAAGACAAATCCTAAGAAAATAGTCTTCAAGAATCCCAATATTCTTAACTTTTTTTCTTAGGGAAAATCTTAGGAAGAAAGTTAAGAAACAACTTAAGAAGTCTGTTTGTGAATATGGAATCGTCTTAACTTTTGAATTAAGACAAAAGTTAAGACAATAGTACCAGTTAAGAACTATTTTGTTCTTAAGATTCTTTGTGAATCAGGCCCCGATCTCCATCAAACCAAATCAAGTTCACCGATTACACAACAGTGGTGGGCCTCACAAGTGACAAAAATGAGCCTATAAACAGGAAGTAACCTATATCAACTCATCAACTGATGTGAAAAACCTACAACTCAACAAAACCACTCCACTCACCAACTTGGGCAGTGTGGAAAGCAGCACCAATTGGGTTGCATATTACAAATGGCCTCATATGGACTGCCAACACCATCTCCAAAATCAAGTATGCCATCACTTCCCCCCGAGGAGGAGAAGTGCAGACGCCCACCCATCTACTGCACTCCAATGATATTGAGAGCATCCTCATCAGCAACCGCTCTGGGCGGCATTTCCCAAACAAACTCGAGCACTAGTCTGAGTAGTACGAGTACGATTTTTCACATTTTCTTGCTTGCACCCCTGTCTAATAAGGAAGCCAAGAAAAGGCCATCAGATCACTCCCCATCCAGGAATTATCCATTGTAAGAAAGCCATCAGGATGGAACACCACCCACCCAACGCACAAATTGTTCCTCTTCTACTGCGCCAGCATGGAAAGCAACACAACTAGACTAACAAATAGAGAAATATAAGTTTGAAAGCTCTTCGCCTTATTTCCTGCCAATATTTGTTGTAAATGACTATTTCATAAAGTTCACTATCTGAAATTTGCATTAATCATGTATGCATAATTGCATACATCTTCGTTCTCGCTGAAGAGCGGCTGTCCATGCGGTGGACCGATCATCAAATACATCAACAAAAGTGCACTCGGGAAGCTGAGATAGTCCGATATGGGGCACGATCGCTGGCCTTGGTGCTGAAGTACTGCCACGGCCGAGAAATATCTACGCTGTATGCATTCTCAAGGTCGGGAGTACGAAGGGCCACTGAGAGCTTGGGCAGTATCTGCGCCCGCAGATATGTGTGAGGTCTGACCGGACACCATCTGGCCGATGATAGTCAGAGTGCAAAGGAGTAATGTGAAATGGAGAGGAAGCTAGGGCAGGAAGCCTAATGAATCCACCGAACAGCGACGGAAGGGAGGTGAACGGGAAGGTGGTGGGTACCAGCGAAAAAGCTAATTTCTGACTAGAGACAGGTGAGCAGAGAATAAATGCTGTGTAGTTAATTAAGGGGCGTTCCAAATTTCCATGCGTTAAAATTTCACCAAATGATGGCTGAGTGGAGAATGAGATTCAGGTGGGTGAATAGGCGTGCCTATCTTTTCTCCCTGAATTCCGAAGAGTGGCGGTTGAGTGATAAATAGAATGCAGGTGAGTAGGGCATGTCAAATTTCATTACACTTCTCCCGAACTTTCTTTTTTAACAAAACGTGCATTTGTTGGTCATTTTGTCTGTCTGCCTTCACGTCTATTTCCTGGTGTGCACACTGTATGTTAGTGCGTTCATGCATGTGTGTGCGTGTGAGCTGCGTGCGTGCTTGCATGTGTGCTCACACTTTAGTTTTTAATTGTACATTTGAAGCTTTGAAAAAACCCTGTAGATTCCCTCATGCCTCATGTAATATCTTGCACAATGAAATTGACAGCAAAGTTCACTTTGAGTTTGACTGTCAGTATATACAATACATCTTCTTCTCGATCACAGGATATGGAATAACAATGGATAAATATGTCAGAAATGCTAATACTATTCACACTTTTCACAGACATAGTTCATCAGTATGACCTACGTGTATCTACCTACTGTATATATGAAAGGCTAAAAAGCTGATAAAGAAATGGGGGGGTTTCCCCGGCTGCCAACCATAGAAGGCTCTAGAAGATTCTGCACAGCTTCCTCCCTCCATTTTGTTGGAGGCACTCCAGGGGAAGGGAAATAGACAAAGTGATTTGGGGAGATACCCTTTCTGCAGCTGAAAAACAACTCCACCGAGTAGGGTTGTGACGTTTGTGAACGAATCGGTTCCTTTGAACGGCTCCTGGATGTGAACGATGGGAACCAAATCACACAGTTGGGAGCCACTCTATTCTGTTTTTTTTTCTTCGTTCATTTGGAGCATGTGACCCTCCCATGAGTACTTCAATTTGGGGGAAAAAACACAAGTGTCTTCCTCAGAGAGTGGCAGAAACGGTCTTGAGAAGGAGACATTTGTTGTTGGGACAAAATGACCTAGGTGGAGTCAAAAATGCTATCTTCTTAACACTGAATAAATAACTTTTAAAAAGTTCGAAAGGACCAGTTTTTTGAACGGGCCACTATGATCCGGATCCCGCAAAGAGCCATACATCCCATCTCTACCGCCGAGCTATCCTAACCCCTTGTCCCCTTCTGCACTACTACCCTGCCCCCACCCTCTATAGGAATGGACTCCACAGATGTGCAGGAACTATGGAGCACGACGGTGTCCCTCCCCCCACCAAGACACACACCCTTTTCCAAACACCCCTGCCCGGCTACCCAGTGAGCCGCGTACGGCATCCTGTGAGACACATGCATGCACACAAACACATTGGGATGAAATACCCGCACAGGACATCCTTCATAATAAGGGAATCAAGAAGGGAGTCTGCAGGGCTCCTGCGTTAATTGAAAACAAGCGGAAATCTTACCACGCACACACACACACACACACACACACACACACACACACACACACACACACACACACACACACACACACACACACACACACACACACACACATACACATACACACACACTATTTAGGATACCCACATGTCTGGAGCCAGGTTTGGATTTGCTATGAAGTTGGTATGGCCACAACATAATCCAAAAAAAATAAGAAAATACACACTCTGATGAAGGCAGCAGGGCCAATATGGGTTAGTGATTAATGAATTTGTCCATTTAAAAAAATGTTTGATCACATTAATCAACTGAGGCCCCTGGACCAAGCACCATTTGGTTTTGAGGAATACTCCTCTGCCAATAAGAAAATAGTACTGACACTGTGGGGTTATGTATTTTTTTTACATGCAGACTGGTAACCATCTGTGAAAAAATGAATTGCATCATAAAAACAAATATCAGTATAATGAGGTATGAAGCAAAAAAATGAACTCTTGGTACAATTTGATGGTCTTACGGTTCATCATTTAATATGTTAACCTGAATGTCTCGCTCCAAGACTGGAAATTTAATGTGAGTTAATGGGAGTCGGAAGCCTTCTGTCTGTGTTTTGCAGAGGCGGTGAGGGCGCGTGCCGCAGCCCTTGTGTTCTTATTTGTTTGGATGGGGAATGGATTAATGGTGTATCCTCTCCTCCACCCATTGCTGTTAACAAAAAAACAAAAAGGAAAACAGCAGAGAGAGAGAGAAAAAAGGAGGGGGGAGAAAATCCTAGCTGGAGATGTGGAGATGTGGGTCTAGGCGACTTCCAGGTATTGTGAGAGGGACGGAAGCGAGGGGGCGTCGGAGGAAAAGTGAGAACATTACTAAACAGGTCCGGGCCAAATGAGCGGAAGGCGGACCGTCTGGCCTGCACGGCCTGCACTCGCTCCTGCAGTCTGTTTGTCACGGACCGGCTCTACACGCTGGGCCGGTAGACAGGGCCGGATTAACACACTGGCTAGATATGGCTGCAGCCTAGGGGCCCCCAACATCCAGGGCCCCCCAATTGGCCAAATGACTAAAAAAAGAATTGTCATAATAAACTGTGTGCAACAAATTAGTCTATTATGTTTAATGCATTGTCAAATCTGATAAGGACCCCACTCCACTAGTTGGCAAATATCCTTTATTCTTGGGCCAGAAGGCTGATGCTGTCTCTGTAGTTTTTTGCAGAATTTCCGTTCCATGGGGGCCTACAGGAAACTGTAGCCTAGGGGCCCCTGGCCATCTTTATCCGACCCTGCCGGTAGACTCCCGTCAACTGCCACCCATGCCCTACACTCTTTAACCCAGATATGCACCAACCGCCGCTCAAGTTAGAGTTTATACCCCACAAACGTGCCCAAGCATGCGTTAAGGTGTGATGAAATCTGATGAAACAATGTACGTTATGAAAACTTAGCACAGTAGGGCAAACAAAAGAGTAACAGCAAAACTGTTACATGTGTACACATCCTTCATAATGCCTACCATCAAAAATAAAAACATGCTTCGCGAGTTCACAGATCAGCCATTCGTGATATCAATCTAACGAGCAGCTGCCTTGAAACAATTACTGCAATCCAGATGAAGTGTCCATTCCTGCTCACACTGGAGCATGTACATATAAGGACACAGTGAGCGCTACATGTAGGGAAATAGGAAATGGTGTGTGTGTGTGTGTGTGTGTGTGTGTGTGTGTGTGTGTGTGTGTGTGTGTGTGTGTGTGTGTGTGTGTGTGTGTGTGTGTGTGTGTGTGTGTGTGTGTGTGTGTGTGTGAGAAAGAGAGAGAGAGAGAGAGAGGGAGAGAGAGAGAGAGAGAGAGAGAGAGAGAGAGAGATTGTGTGCGTGCGTGCGTGCGTGTGTGTGTGTGTGTGTGTGTAAAACAGAGAGATATAGGGGAGAGAGGGAGGAGGGTTGGGTCGTTATTAAGCAGACAGAACAGGAGGGAAGTACCATTTGGAGAGAGAGACATACAGAGAGACAGACAGAGAGGAAGAGATGAAAAGCCCTGGCATGGGACCTGTTGTCAAGACAAAAAGGAAACCCAAATATGGTCACCCTTTTTTTACCTCCGCCAAGGAGGTTATGTTTTCGGTCACATTGTTGTGTCTGTCTGTTTGTTTGTGTGTCTGTCTGTCTGTCAGAAGGATAACTCAAAAAGTTACCGGTATGCACAGATTTGGATGAAATTTTGGGGAGTTGTTGAAAGGTTGAAAGTCTTCCACATTGCGGGATAGGGTGAATTTTGACATTACGGTTTCTGTCTCCACAAAAACAAGGCAGAAAGACTAGGGTGTAACATAGTCAAATGTTACCTATATCAAACAGCTTCCTTGGCCAAGGTCTGCACCCTCTGAGTGCATTTCTAGTTTCTTATGCCTTTCTCAATGGTAATGCATGTGGAATGCCTTTAACCAAACACTGGAGTCTGTGAAGACCCATCCAGCCAAAGTAGTCAAGTACTTCTTTTCAGTTTAAACATAAGCCTAAATTCTGCCAGAGCAACAAGAAAGCTTATAAATAATATGGGAGCAATGTGTATAGCTTTAGCTCTGCTTAAATAATGATGACAAAAACTGACGAGTTCGGTTGAAGCGATCCAGAAAAAAATGTAATGGAGGGTTAGGGTGAACTGTTAAAGAACAGGAGGACCACTGTAGGTGGACTGAATCTCTTGTATATTAGCACTCCATTTTCACATTTGCCTCCTGGAAATGTTCTCTGCAATGTGTTGTATCAGCTTATATCAGGTGAAATAGGCTTTATGTAGTGAAGAATATTTGCAATGTGGTGTGTTTTGTGGTTGTATTCATATAATTTAATTACCAATATTTCTAAATAAACCAATCACTACATTACACTTAGCTGACACTTTTATCCAAAGCTACTTGCAGTTACTTGGTATTGATTACAGTCCCTGGAGCAGCGTGGGGTTAGGTGCCTTGCTCAAGGGCACCCCAGTAATGATTGAAGTGAGTGGATGGGTGGGATTTGAACCTTCAACCCTCTGGTCCATAGCCCATCTCCTTAACCATTAGACCACAGCTGGCCTGGCCAATTAATCAATGAATCAATGTATCAATCAACCAACCAATCAATCAATCAATCAAGAAAACAAACACAAATGAACCCCTATTTCTATAAAGAGCAAAAACTGTTGTGCTTACCACACACATTTGCGAAACAGATGCACAGTTGACTGAGTACTGAGTAGATATGCTTGGAGTGTTCATGGGATCCTCAACCAATGGCAAATTTCAACAAGAGCCATTAGAGATGGCCTGCACCCCTGGCCAATCCTTGGTGCATGTTATGTTGGGTCTCAGAATACTGTGGACGGACAGACAGACAGACAGACAGACAAGACAGTCATCACAATAGCCTCCTCCGCTCAGCGCACAGCTATTTATTAAAGGTGCACGGTGTAATATTTTCAGGAGTTAATTTCCTAAATTCATGCTGCCCATTCATAAATGTTACCTTTCAACAAAAAGGCTACCTACCATCACCATCACATTCATTCACAAGTATTCATTATGACTGTGAAAATTGCACTTTTCATGGGCCTACATAAAAAGGGGGATGGTCCACCATTTTGAATTCCCAGAAATATACATTTTTAGCTGCAAAACTTTGTTGTACATTGGTCATTGGCCTACTTGTAATTATAATATAATATTGGTTTATTATTTAGTAAATATTTGTGAAAAGATCAAATTTGGCAATTGACAGCACCATTTCAAAGAACAGCACATTTGCAGTAGGCTCTGCCAACCATCTGTGCACCTTTAATGTTATTATCTATTTTGTCCAAATGATGTGTGCTTTTATATATGCATTGTTTCTACTCATGCAACGTGGAATAGGTCAGATAGGCGTACAGGATTGAAATGTGTACTTCTAGGCTGGCCTGGGCCCTGGATGATAAGGCTTCGTTTTTAATCAGTAGTCTACAACCTAGATAGAGCTCTATATAGCCTAGCTCAAAGAATAATCTCAAAGCATGCGTTCTAAAGCAAGAAGACGGGTCAAATATTCCTTGGCAATAATGGGGTTTTGCCTGGATGGAAAGGCACCATCTGTCAAGCTAAATGTGGGACAGACAGGCGTCGGGGCTGCCTGAAATGTGCTTACCGCAGCCACTTCGGCTGGGTGACGACTACGTCACGCGTGTGGAATGCTGTGACGAGTTTCATGGGGCCTGTGACCAAACGGATCCTCAGCAAAAGTAGGTTACAGAAGTCAGTCTTTGGAGGCGAAGTATTTCTTTGAAACTTTCATTTGTCTCAGACTGAATTAAACACAAGGTAAAAATGACCGACTGATCTATTTAGCTGGTTTGTCTGCGCAACAAGTGTATCACATTGGCCGCGCAATAGCCTATCCTAGCCGACAAAGCTGGCCATGTAGGCTAGGCTGCATTAATTTAACGAATGCAGTTTCTTTGCTAACATTAACACATAGAAACAAGTCCTGCATATCACATAGAGTTGGCTGTAGTACGTTTGTAAGATACCGCATGAAATGTCGAACGCCGTGCCGCATTCTGCGGATGGAATGCGTTTTAAGGAAATTACATTGTAACATCAGCAGAAGTGATTCCATGTTGGCAATGCATACGGGTGTTGTTGCCATCTCAGCGTGTGGTCGTTTCTGTGGCTAACACTAGCTGGCTTCATGTCCACGTATTTTAGGTTTGGTTGGCTTGCGATGTTTCGGGCGAGAACTCCTTTAAGTTACTGATTCATTTGGACAAGGTAGCTTGCTTTAGGCTACTGGCTTTACGAATTTGCACTCTGCATTCACAGATGAGGATGATGAAGATGAGACGTCTGTAGACTTGGGAAAGTCTTCCGGAATTTGAGAGGTAGGAAACAGTAATTGTTTGTTTAAATGGTCCACACACAAGTCTCGGGTTTTTGCCTCCCCACGAAGGACTTGCTTCAGAATATAATGGACAAGCTCTTACCACCAAAGCACTCGGTATCATTGTTACGTTGATGTTAATAACACAGCCTGTTAGTGGTCACGAGCGTCAATAGCCTACTGTATGTGCCAGCCCAGACCACACAACATTCCGAGCGCGTGGGTAGTCTAGATGCTGGACGGCAAGAGTTGTCATAAGTATTCTGTTATCCATAGCCGTATACCGGTAATACAGTTGTTACTAGGATGTGGTCCTGGCCTCCAGACCTCGGATTTGACTGAACTGTTAACCGGAAACTTAACTGACTGAGTGGAACTTCATTTTCGTTAGCTGTTGAAGCCACAGGCCAAAGCACAAGTAACTGCGACATATTGTCATGCAATATTTGAATGCGCCATAGGCCTACTAGCAGTTTCCTTATGCGGAAACTGTCAAAACTCCATCTGAAATGTATGATAAATACACTAGGCAGGAAACACCCTCGCAGGCCTGGTGATGCCTTTATTGCTGGAAGTCATCACATTGTGATTGTATGGTATCCCAGGTGCCCCAGCCGAAAGGACCAATCATTACACAACATTTCCTATCATTTTTTTCTGTCAGCCAACTTGTTGTGAAGTATGAAGATTCTTGAACAATGGCTATTGTACCAGTAGCAGCCCTGTGGTGGCCAAAGAACTAAGCAAGTGTCCAGCACCTGTGGGAATAGTGTGTGTGTGTGTGTGTGTGTGTGTGTGTGTGTGTGTGTGTGTGTGTGTGTGTGTGTGTGTGTGTGTGTGTGTGATAGAGTCCCACTTAGTGACTTTTTGTTCAAGTGCCACTGGAATTCCCCTCTTGCACAGGACTGACTCCCTTTTTCCTGCTTTGAAACTAGGCTATTGTTAAAGCCGGGGTCTCTGAACATTAACCGTAGGAAACGCAAAAGCTGGAGCATCTCCGGCGTTGCCTTGGTTACCCATCATCACACAAATACAAATCTGTACACACACAAACACACACACACGGTTAGCATTTTAATTGCCATCTTACTGGAGAATGACATCCTCTCTTTTATCTCTCACTTCTCTTCTTTAGAGTTCCGTTATGTCAGGGCCGAGCTGGCTGCCTCCGAGAACCTTAGGTAACCCAGAGAGAACAGCTGTCCCCATGTCTCAAGGCGGCCCATCCTTCTACAGGCCCCAGAAGAAAGCCTTGGCTGACCCCAGGCCCAAATATGGTGCTTATGACCATAATGGGGGCGCAGGGGGGCCCTCTAGGTACTACGCCACCGGGCCCACAGGTGAGAAACAGCTAAGTGTGTGCAAGTCGGTATTTCCAGGTCAAATTGGGATACCTTTGTGCCTCCATTGCACAAACATTTGAACAAAACTTGCCAATGACCATGCCAATCAGCCATAGAACCCTGTAGCACTGAATTTGCCCATTTCTTCCAGCAATGTTAATAGAGATTTGAAGTAAGAAAGTGTTCATTAATTTGGAATTGGCATCACAATTTTGACTGCCATCTTTTAGTATTGTATCTTTTTTTTCGTTATTTACTAGCCCATTTCCAGCATTATCACTCAAAATTGTACATGCATAGTTTAAAATCTAAAATAAAAGGATGTGTTACAATCTATTTGTCTTTCATTAGGTGGCATGCTGCAACATCCAGAGGAGCAGGCTTCTGCCAACTTCCGCTCACTGTCCCCTAAACCTGAAGACCATTATTACACCTCCCATCCTCACATGACGGGCTATGACCATCAGGTGGGTACCTGTCTCATTATAACATGTACACATCACATGTGCAGTATCTGCAGTGCATATCACATTATTACACTGGCCATTTTCATTCTGGAGAATGTGCTGCTTCCGCTTTGTGTCAGGTTCCTGCATTTCTCTGTTATTCTTGACATAGAAAATAATATTAACAATAATAATACATTTTGTTTGGAGCACCTTTCAAGACACTTTCAAGGACACATCACAGGGCATAATGGTAACATAGTAATGTGTTAGAAAATCACTTAAGTAGGTAGTAGGGCAGTAATAAAAAATAAAACAAAGGTCAGTAATACATGTAAAAAGGCATAGTGGCAAGTGAGAGATAGTTACAGAGATGGGACCAAGTCACTAATTTGCAAGTCGCAAGTAAGTCTCAAGTCCTTCCAATCAAGTCTGAGTCAAGTCACAAGTTACGACACATTTGACCAAGTCGAGTCCAAGGCTAAGTCGTGCCAAGGCCAAGTCCAAGTCCAAGTCTTATTTTTTCCAAGTCCTTCACAAGTCACCTTGTATTCTATGTGCGATATTGACAATTGCTTTCAGTCATAAATTCATTACCTCTCCACACTGCTTTGCATGTCCCCCTTCGCCAGTCATGTCCCTTACGAAAATCGACCATGGTATACCATGATGTCATGGTTTTTTTTAGCATCGTTCAGCATGGTTTTTGGTTAGACTAGGTTTAACTATAAAATTAACCATGGTTTAACTCTGAAAACAAACCATGGTTTTACCACGGTTTATAATTATTCATTAAATTACATTTAGTTGCCGCCTCTTTTATCCAACGCACATATTGGTGACAGTCCTTAGAGCAATGTGGGGTTAGCTGCCTTTCTCAAGGGCACTTCAGTCATGGATGGAGGTGTAGGAAGAGGTGGGCCTAAGGGTGGGATTCAAACCTGCAACTCTGTGGTCTTCAGCCCAAATCCCTAACCATTACGCCACGGCTGCAAACAAGTTTTAATGTTTTTTTTGGGTGACCATGCAACCCACAATTAACCATGGTTTTTTTAGCGTGGTTTGTGACTATGGTTAAACCATAGACACAAACCATGCTGAAAAAAAACATGAAAACCATGAATAACCATGATCCATGGTTAGTCAGTAACCACAGCTTTCATGATTACCAAAAACATGGATAAGCTATAGTGATACTATGGATGATTCAGAGTATTTAAAGAGACCATGGTTACTACAGTAAAACCATAAACGATTTTCGTAAGGGGTTCTAAACAAAAATAGTAGGCCTGCTGGTACTGTTTAAGGGTAAATCGTTTAGTTTTTCTTTCTTTCATGCATTTTTTCCCACACACAAATGCAAAAAAAAAAAAACAGATTCACTGACTTGGAATGTTATTGCAAGTCATTGCAAGCTAAAACTGTCAAGTCAAGTCAAGTCTCGAGTCAATAGTGTAAAAGTCGAGTCAAGTCACAAGTCATTATTTGCAAGTCAAGTCTCAAGTCAAGTCATTTGTGCCTTAAGTCACAAGTCAGTCCAAGTCACAAGTCCACATCTCTGGTAATGGATGTTAAAAGGTACAGTGGCACATCACACAGAACAACGACAAAGCAAGATTTATTCTTTATTTTATTGGGTTTTTTTTTATTTTAAACTAAAAGTGAAGACTGTCAATGAAAATGTGTTACTATGTCTGGTTGAATGTCTTCTGCTGTATTGTTTTCATTTCAGGGTCGGATGCCTGAGAAGCACCACTCCAATATAGACGCTGAAATCGATTCCTTGACCTGCATGCTCGCTGACTTGGACAGCCATCCGCACAGCTCCAGCACGCAGGTCAGAATCACCATCACCGTTACTGTCTTTAGGGATGTTTCATGCATGTGTAACATGTGGATTTAGCCATCTTGACTCCAAAATGTACATATTTTTTTTTACCAGAAAATCAATTATGAGAAATACACTAATCTATCTACAATTCATGAGAAGACAACAACTGAGTAATAATGGTCATGATGCCAACCGTAGGCTTGCACACAGATAGGGCTGAGGTATGGTGCTAAAGCGCCTGCCCCTTTGCCCTACTGAACATAAATTAATGCACAGTGTACTGTGGTCCATGTTGACATGGTCATCTAGAAATGCTTGAAGATTTAAAATGCTTCATGCTCCCAAAATGTCTGTGCACACCGCTGGCACCAACCTATTTTGTTACTATTGGATTGCATTACTGAGGTGAAAACGGCAAGAAACCAGCAAACTGCAACCAGTCAATTGTCCAAGTTAATCTTTTCTCCCTTCCTTACCCTTCCCTTCTCCTTACAGCTTTACGATAATGTGCCTTACAACAAGCACCTTGCTGGTGACGCTCGTTACAAGCCCTCCGGCTCACAAGGAGGAGCTCACCCCCAGCCCGCTCGTCCGTCCATGGGCTACACTCCTCACCCCCAGAGCCAGTACCATCCCTCCCCTTCGTACGCTGCCGAGCACC